>NC_045545.1:77595608-77895608 GCF_009769535.1 Thamnophis elegans
CAAACTGCTAGGTTGGCAGAAGCTGGGACAAGAAACGGGAGCTCACTCCGTTAGGGATTCGAACCGTCGGCCTTTCTGATCGACAAGTTCAGCGTCTTAGCCTCTGAGCCACCACGTCCCCTGTTTCCTTGCATGGACACTCATAAAAGAGTCAAAGTTTTCATCAGGCAAGCATCAGACTTTTTTTACTTGTTTCACACCCACACTCACACATATGGGTTCCCCTGCAGGCTAATGTGAAACACATTAGGGAAACAGTCCCACACCCCGTCTATCCTTCAGCACACCTGCCCCCAGACCTCCCCCCCCCTCTTCCCACACCCAGAAGAGTAGTTAAAGCCTCTCCCAGTTGGAAGGGAAAGAAAGCGTGGCAAAAACTCTCAGGTTGCCTTCCTTCACTTCTCCAGCACGAAAACCTTAAGACGGCATTTACTCATCAGCCTCATGACTGAGCACAGGGTTCAGCAACCGGCGCTTGCCATTTTACATGAGCTGGCTTCTCTGCCAAACCTCCCGAATTACGAGGAAAGCCCTTGAATGTGGATCCCCAGGCAGTATCCTAGAAAGAAAGAAAGAAAGAAAGAAAGAAAGAAGGAAGGAAGGAAGGAAGGAAGGAAGGAAGGAAGGAAGGAAGGAAGAAAGAAAAAAAGAAAAAAAGGAAAGGAAGGAAGGACTACAAACCTAGCACTAGACGCAGTTTAGGAGAAGACCTGGAGGTCATCTAGTCCAACCCAGTCCAGTAGGACATTGTTAAAGTGAGTTTCTGTCTTTTGATCCTCCCTCGCCCCCCCAGTCACAAGACCCACCAAGCCACGTCCACAGAACCGGTAGTAAAAAAAAAGTATTAGATTTCACCACTGATCCCAAGTCAAAAGAAAAATCCCTTACAAAGTTCGCCGCTGCCTCCCTTGGCAAACACGCCTTACTTTAGAGTCACGGCTTCCTTCCCCTCCAGCCAGTCCAGGTGACTGGAAGGCGTCGACCGGCTCGATTCCTTTAAGCGCTCCTGAGCGGAATCCACACAGAAAAGGCAAAGGTCAGACTCGGGCAGGGTTGGTCGGCAGTTAATCGCAGGCTCGAGTCAGCAGCTTGAACTCCAAAGATCAACTTTCGGGCCTTTTCTTGCGCGGATCCTCCACCGGGTGGGCGCAAGCCGCCCCGCCAAGATTGCGCAGGGAACTGGCGGGGTGGCTCGGAGAAGCAGCCCTACAAACCGGACCTCTTTTTCCCCCCCTTTCGGGGGCTGCTTTCAGATTTTATGGGCCGAAACGCGCGGGAAATCCCTCTTCTGTGGTAAACAGGATTAGGATCCCCTCCGTGCGTGGGGAGCGGCAACTTGGAAGGCATCGCCCCGGGGCGCTGCATTTTTGGCGGGGCCGGGGCGCCCTCTCTTACGTCACCTCGGATTAAACGCGGCTGGCTCGGCAGCAGCAGGAGGCTGGTGCGAGGCGCTGCACGGCAACCCGCGTTTTTCTTCTCCGTGGCTTTTCTTTCCCACCGGCCGGGACAGCCATGCCGGTGACCCGCGGCTGTGGGAGCCTGGCGGGCGCTCTGCTCTTCTCCGCCTTGCTGGCCGCGGCGGGAGCGCAGGGCGGCTGCGGCGAGCTGGGGCGCTGCTGCTCGGGCAGGAGCCTGGAGTGCGCGAGCGCCGGTTGGCGACCCGACGGATCCTACGGGCTCTGCTATTGCGACCAGGCTTGCCTTTCCACCCTGGATTGCTGCGGCGACTACCGGCACTTCTGCCCAGGTGCGTCTCCCCGCGGGCCGGGGCGGGCGGGCAAGGAGCGCGCCAGGTAAAGCGAGCCTGGAGGGGAGAAGAGCTGGTTCCCGCCTGCTTCTCCCACGCTCTTTTCTTCGGAGCTCTTTCGTCTCCGCGGCTTAATTTCAGAATAGCAGAGTTGGAAGGGACCTTATAGGTCATCTAGTCCAACCCCCCCACCCAAGCAGGAGACCCTACACCATTTCTGGCAGATGGCAGTCCAATCTCTTCTTGAAAGTCTCAAGTGATGAAGCTTCCACAACTTTGGAAGGCAACTTTTGTTCCATTGTTGATTGCTCTCACTGTCAGAAAATGGCTCCTTATTTCTGGGTTGGATCTCTCCTTGATCAGTTTCCATCCATTAAATTAATAATTAAAAGTCTAATACAGTTATTTATGGATACTATCAAGTTTGAGGTTATGTTATAGCTTCTCTCGCCCGCGCCTTGGAGGTGCCACTGCTGCGTCTTGGGGGCGAGGGGCCTGGCAACATTGGGAGTTAGATACAGGTACAGATTAACAGAGTTGGAAGGGAATTTATAGGTCATCCCCCTCCCCCTCCCAAGCAGACCTTACACCGTTTCTGACAGATGGCAGTCCAGTCTCATCTTCAAAGCTTCCAGTGAGGAAGCTCCCACAACTTCTGAAGGCAGCTTCTGTTCCATGGGTTGATTGCTCTCTCTCCCTGTCAGAAAATTTCTAAGCTTGCTCAGCCTGTTGCTCTGATGACTCCCAAAAGAAATCCAGGAACGGTAGTTTCTACGTAATATCTGAAAGGACCAGATCAGGGCAGAATGACCTAGGAAATTGACCATTTTTTGGGGGGGGGGAATGTTAGATCCTCACAGTACCATACAAATGGAGCAGTCGAGTGAAGATTGGGGCCGACTGGAATAGGCAACAGTTTAGGCTTACAGAGATATTGCTTACTTTGTCATGCTGTGCCTTTGGTCCCTTGGTTAAAAATGGGAGATTTTCAGCTGTGTCTTCCAAGAATGTTTAATACTCACCAATGCCAGGAATAACAGGAATAATGAATGAAAGTAGAATAAATGTATGTATGTATGTATGTATGTATGTATGTATGTATGTATGTAAGTAACATTAGGTTATAGGGATTATAAATATAAAAAGAAGACAGCAAGTGTAAAACGAATGGAAAGCATATATGATGCGATCCTCCGTGAGCTGCGCTGGCTACCTGTTGATCTCCGGGTGCGCTTCAAGGTGCTACTTACCATTCATAAAGCCCTCCATGGTAGTGGATCTGACTATTTGAGAGACCGCCTTCTGCCGATTACCTCCCTCCGTCCCATCAGATCGCATAGAGTAGGCCTCCTCCGAATTCCATCCGCCAGTCAGTGCTGACTGGCGACTACGCAGAGGAGAGCCTTCTCAGTAGCAGCTCCGACGCTTTGGAACGATCTCCCCGTGGAGATTCGTACCCTCACCACCGTCCAGACCTTCCGCACAGCCCTTAAGATCTGGCTATCCCGTCAGGCCTGGGGATAAGCCCCTAATCTTGCCCCACCCGAATGCTGAATGAATGTTGTGTTTTATTGTTTTATTTTATTATAGTTCACATTTTCTTTTTGTGTTTTGTCTTGCACTCCCTTCCTACAAATTGTAAGCCGCCCTGAGTCCCCTCAGGGAAAAGGGCGGCCTATAAATGTCAAATAAATGAAATGAAATGAAATGATGATAAACAAAATGGGATATACAGATGTCTTAGGAATGGGAAGAATGGTTGTTGAATATGGTCTTTTATGTTTTGTTTTATAAAAAGCTCAATAAAAATTATTTATAAAAATATATATTCACCAATGCCCATGGAGATGTGACAAGTTCAAGGACCAGTGGTAAGGTCATAAGTGCAGGACCAGTTATAAGTCACTTTTTTTCAGTAGCATTGTAACTTTGAATGGTCATTAAACAAATGGTTGTAAGTTGAGGATTACCTGTACATTGCCAAAAAGCTTCAAGGGCTAATCTAGGCAGTTGCCAGGAGATCCCATTTACTGGAAGGTATTATAAAGACATTCAAGCTTTTACTGGAATTTTACTCCACAGGTCTTCGCATGTGATGGCCATGTTAGAATGCGTTTAGCTTTAGAGCAATCTTGGCTTGGCAGCAACTGTGACAAGAAAGGTCGTAAAATGGGACACGTCTCACTTAACAACTGTCTTACTTGGCAGTGGAAATTTTGGGCTCAATTGTGGTCATAAGTCAAGGACTAACTGTATAGTTCTTTTGCCTATTACCATTTCAGAGATGTGACCTTCCGGTCTCTTATAACTCCCCCTAGAGAATATTGACATTTGCCCCAACAAAGGTATTTATACATCTCAGAAAGGCAGGTAGTCCTCAACTTACAACAATTTGTTTAGTGATCGTTCAAAGTTACAACAGCACTGAAAAAAGTGACTTAGGACCATTTTTTATACTTATGACCGATGCAGCATCCCCATGGTCACGTGATGTACACTGAGATGCTTGACAACTGACTCGCATTTATGACGGTTGCAGTGTCCCTGGATCATGTGATCCCCTTTTACGACCTTCTGACAAGCAAAGTCAATGGGGAAACCAGATTCACTTAACAACCATGTTACTAATTTTATAGCTGCAATGATTCTTTTAAGAAATGTAAGAAAAGTCATAAAATGGGGCAAAACTCATTTAACAAATTTCTCACTTAGCAACATAAATTCTGGGCTCCAATGTGGTCATAGGTCAAGGACTATCTGTGTTTTATTTTTCTCCATTGACATTAATGCTTCAAAGCATTTGTTTCATTTTCTGGTTTCTTCCAGAAAAGTTTTGCAAGTTCCATTATCCCCAGCCCAGAGAGAAATGCTTAGCCTGAAAATAATTATTGACGATGCTCTTTAGGAGACCCTGCCAATCTGGGACCTTGAAGATAGACTGGGGATTCTGAAAATCATAGGCCTGGCCTATGTTGGATAGTACTACAATTGGGAAGGCCATGAGGGCTGGAATCTTGGTGTAAGATATAAAATCAAAGAAGCCTCCGGTGATGCTTAATGCAGAAACCTGCTGTGTAATTCTCCTATTATAAATGTACTCTCCTTCATTCCTCGCAAGTTTATGAAACTTAATGAATTGATTTCCATAGTTCTTCCTCCCCACACTGGTTGTTTCGTTTTTATTACAACCATTGAACTCTTATTTTTTGATAACCAATCAAGGGTTGATTTAAGTACTATATTGTATCCTCTAATACTGCCATCTTCTGGTGTTCTGTGGGTATAGCACGATCTTTGGAGTGGAGTAAGACCAGGGACCTCAATGTTTCTCGTGAAGGTCAATGGAATGCTTGTTTGCAAAGTAGTCTATATTTGAATTCTCTCCCTCTGAAATTCTCTAAGCAAACTCACTTAAATTCCGTGTCATCTTGCTTTGCTAAAGATCAAAGTGATTTAGCCCAGTTTTCCCAATCGCCTCTACTTAGATCTGCAACTTATAGAACTTCCCAGCTAGCACTGCCAAGTGCTTTACTTTGGGTTCAAGCAGGAGAACTCAGAAGATGTTTCTTTTATAAAACGCTGAAACCATATACAGTACATGCAAGCAGAGCCAGGGTTTATTGTACTGCACGTTTTATTGACAGCCACAGTTGGCTGGGTTATCAGAGCTAGTGAAATGGAGTATAAGATGCCAGGAAGGAACAAGGAGATTGAAGTTCTAGTAGTATATCCTTAACCACAGAAGTCAGCTGATGACTTTGGTCCAGTTACCGGGCTCTGAAACAAGCTAGCTGAAAAACAAAACCTGCATCAAGTACAGATACGCTTTGCTGAATTAGGTGAGCACAAAACAGGCTGATCCTGCAGCTAAGGGAGATACGCACTAAAAACAACAACAACAACTCCAAGTTGCTGTTGTGGGGAAAAGAGGAGGAAGGACTGGTTGTGTAGCCTTGAGCTCCTGCGTGAAAGGTGGGATATTTTTTATAAACAAACAAAACCAACCAACCCTGGTTTACAAATTTCAGTGACTGGATTTGTGCCACACGCTAAACACAAAGCACAAAACTTTGTGTCTTGGAGGGTTTTCGAGAAGCGAATCCATTTTTGAGTGTTAAAAGTTGAAAATACAGAATAAAAAACCTTGCTGGTAGCTACAGAGCTTTGGGCCCATTATTATGTTTCCGTTTCACCTATTATTCACGGGAAAACTGCGGGGATAAATTGGAGGAAAGTACACTGCTTTGAACTCAGAAAAGATAGGAAATAAATGTAATAAATCTGTAGGTGAACATGGACTGTAGTGCTTCATCTTGTGGCTGGGAAATCACATTTACGAATATTCCTCCTGTAAATGAAACAACCTACCCTGTACAAACATTTAGAAAGTCTTTTTAACTTGTGGAGGTTTTAATTGCCCTTCAATCTATCAGCCTCAATATGTAAACTAAGCCATGCTTCTAAAATACTAAAATATCTAAATAACAGGTATCTGTGACCATAGTTGTGACCAGAATCACTGTGGCAAAGTTGTTAAATGAGTTGCACCCAGTTTGATAAGCCTTTTTTTGTCATTGTAGTTAATCAAACTGCAGTTATTAAGTGAATCATGCATTTGTGGCTTCCTCCGTGCAAATCTGGCTTCCTCCATTGACTTTGCTTGTCAGAAGCTGGCTGGGAAAGTTGCAAAGGGGAATCGCATGTCCTAGAACACTGCAACTGTAAATATATGCCAGTTAGTGCCCAGATTTTGATCACGTAATTGTGGGGATGCTGTGATGGTTATAAGTGCGATTGTAAATCACCTTTTTCAGTGCTGTTGCAACTTAGAACCATGGCTAAATGGTTATAGCTCGAGGACAACCTATAAACCACGACATGCTCAGATACTTGCTTAGCAGGAATGATTTGAGATTCTCTTTCTGGGATGTTCACCTGATACCGCATAGAATGGATCTCAGTGTTGTGGCTTGTTGGCCACCGGCCCCTCCAGCAGCTGAATCAGAGGAGGAGACATGGGAGTCAGGATTAGCATCAAGGCAACCTGAGAGCTCTGAGACGGAAGATGGATTGGAGCTGGCAGAGAGAGAGAGAGAGAGAGAGAGAGACAGACAGACAGATAGAGGCGGAGCCTGGGCCATCCGTCAGCCCTCAGATGGAGCGTCAACAGCCCCCAGGTCTAGAGGTGGCTGATGGGGAAGAGGAGGAACACCTGGGTCCAGGGCCTGACATGCAGATGTGCAAAAGGCAGGAGAGGAGAGCAGTGGAAAGTTGTGGGCCGATCCTGGGGAAGGAAGAGCCAATGCTGCTAGCGAGGCCCCACCCTAGCTCTTTGGATAAAAGGCAGGGAGTGCACATGAATAGGTATGGCAGACAACTACCATATTTTTCAGAGTATAAGACACACCAGAATATAAGACACACCAAGATTTTGAAGAAGTACATTTTTAAAAAAGTTTTTGCACTCTGCAGACCTCCCAAAACCCACTGCACGCCTCATTTTTTGTGGAAAACGGCGCATGCAGAGAGTTTGAGAGGCCCTCAAAGTGCTCCTGGGGCTGGCGGGGGGGGGGGGGGAAGCGAGCAAAAATGGGCCCGTTTTTCCTCCAAAAAAGGGCATGCATAGGCTTTAGGAGGCTTGGGCGGTGGCAAAAATGAAAAACGTTTTTCACCCATTTTTGCCCTCCCCAGCCCTCAGAAGCATTTTGCAGACCTCCCAAACCGTCTGCACGTCCATTTATGTGAAGGGGGTGGGGTTTCAGGAGGCCAAAAATGCTGTATTCAGTGTATAAGACGCACCCAGATTTTCACCTTTTTTGTGGGGAAAAGGGGTGTCTTATACTCCAAAAAAATATGGTATTCATCTTCTGGCGGACTTGTTAGCCTGCAAAATAAACTTTTTGTTCGGGCTGCCAGCATTCCTAATAAAGGAATCTGTTGAGTTCACGTCAGAGGGTTTGTTGTGTTTGAGGAGCTGGGTAGAACACCCAGCTTTTAGAAGTAACATCTTATTCTTTCTGCAGAGGTTTCCTGCCTGGTCTCTGCCTGGAGTGAATGGAGTGGGTGTGCTGAACGCTGCAAGGCAGCTTACCGCCTCCGAAGGCGACAGGTGATCCGGGAGCCCAGAAACGGTGGAGAAGCCTGCCCCCCTCTTGAAGAGAAGGCTGGCTGTCTCGAGTATTGGACTCAGCAAGGAACATTGTGCAAGGACTCCATTCGTAAGTGGGGGAAGGCAGTTCAAATCCTCCTTTAAGTACCTTTTAACCACACTGCAAATCTTTTTGGAATATTTATGATGGCCCTTATTTTTATAATTGCATAATACTAAATGTCAGTTTGAGAGATGGGTCTGATTCCGCTAAGCACAGAGACTGTTAGCTGGAATGTTACATGGACCATTTCTGTGAAGGAATAAGGAAGAGGCGATAGGCAAATCTAGATTCTTACATGACTTGGACTCCGTCTGTGCTGTAGTCCCTGCTCTATAATTACTTTAATTGGAACTTACCTTCCATGATGTTATTGCAAGACTTTCCCATGTGCATAAAAATAGCAATAAATATAATTTTGTTCTCACTTTAACTTTTAGTTTCCAGCAAAAGGCAACTGGGCCCTGCAAGAATCAGCATAATTATTGTGAAAGGCCGCTATGATCAGGTAGAAAGAACCTCCAGGTAGATGGATCCCTTTCGTACCAAGCTTAGGAACAAATCAGGCAGAATCCAATCAAGAGTTGCTGGGAATAGTGAAGCTGTTGCTCTGCACTAAGTACAGTATCTTGGAAGGTTATTCACGCAAGAGTGATCAGACCTCTGCTGAAACCAAGAATAGGACAAGGACAAAGAACAAGAATTAAAAGAAAGGAGATACTGGCTGACTATCAGAAATAATTTATTAGTGGTTAAGAGCTGTTAAGCAGTGGAATGATTTATCTAGAGCAGCCCTGGTTTCTCCCCATTGGAGGTTTTCAAGGAGGTTAAATGATTACCTGCCGAAGATGATTCATTGCGTTCTGGTATGAAGAGGAGGGCGTTGGACTAGATGATTAATGGAACATTCCCAACTCATACATATTTTTATGATCTATTCTAGCATTTTAGAAGGTATGCTGAGAAAGCTATGGCTGTTCTATTGACACGAATTAATTAGCCAAAGTAGGAACGGTATTGTACCCTTATGCCTGTTTCTTTGTAATCACAATGAAGCATCATTTCCATCTGCATTTGAACAATGTCCTATTTATTTTATCACCTCCAGTTCTTCGATGAACCAAGGAACAGGATGGATTTTAGAGTTCTCAACTGTTGTGGAGTCCGTTGGGATCCATGAAACTCTTAAGGGATAAGCTAGTTTAGCAGGTCCACTGTTCTTGTGAAAGGAGAAGGTTACTGCCTGCCTGATTTTTCCAGATAATGATTTATGATCATAAGGATATAGATCAGGGGTGTCAAACCCGATTTCATTGAGGGCTGAATCAGGGTTGTATTTGAACTTGGGGACCGGGTGGGCGTGGCCAGGGTGGGTGTGGCCATCTCAATGCCACTTGTGTCGGGCCTGTGTTGGCCTGAGCGTTCTGTCAGTGAAAATGGAGCTCGGGAGGCTGGGATGGCTTCCTTCAACCCTCTGCCAGCAAAAAGGGAGCTTGGGAGGGCTGCCTTCCCCAGCTCCGTTTTCGCTGGCAGAGGGTTGCAAGAAGCCATCACAGTCTCCAGAGCTCCATTTTCGCTGGCAGAGGCACCACCGGCTGGTCCTTTGCTTTTTCCAGGTCTGCCCTGTGGGCCTGATCTAAACACCCCGCAGGCTGGATGCAGCCTGCGGGCCTTGAGTTTGACACCCCCAATATAGATCCATACTCGGATTTGATCCAAAATCAACATCAAGAGTATTTTCTGCAAGATACGTTGGGCCAATGGCATATGCTCAAAACAGAATGCCTCTTCAGATTTTGATGGTTCCATGCCTCACACCTTTGTCCTTGCAGTTCAGGACTGTTAGGAATTATAGTTCTGTAAGAACCGGGGGAGCAGAGGCTCCTCATCTCAGGCATATGGAAATACTTGTATCAAGGTATCATAAAACCTTGAATTGGCTTCTAAAGCATCAGTGAATATGGAGATTCCCTAGGAGATTGATGGCTAACCTTTTCTGGACCCACTGCCAAAATCACGAATGCGCATGCGCACACCCGAACCCAAAATGCAATGTGCGTGTCGTGCACCCCTGCACATATGCGTGTGGCCTCCTGCATGTGCCTCGCACATGCACATGCATGAGTTCCTCCTGCACATGCATTCATGGCACACCCATATGCGCCCTGCCCCCCCTCACTGTACATGTGCGGCAGACACCCGAAGACGAGCTGGCTGACGGGAGGCACACGTGCATGCACGGTGGAGCTGTACTGGGGCGACAGGTTGTGTGCCCACAGAGAGGGCACTGTGTGCCACCTCTGGTGTACATGCCATTAGGTACGCCATCACGGCCCTAGGAAAACAACCAGAAAATGGATAGGCAATTGTAGCTCTATATCAGCAGAATCCATGACATGACACTCTAGCTCAGGAAGAAGAACAAATGGGTCTTCTACGAAAGAATTTGGCGCAAGTGAAAGCTGTGCTGTTCCTTAGCTGGTCCAAATAGGCATGGCTATATTAGAAAAAATAAAAATAGTTGTTTTTCTGTGTTGTTAGTCTGCGTTAAAAAGTTTAATTAGTTACGGTTAGCTATTTTTTCCTTAAAAAACAAAACACGGTTGAGACCCAAATAAAATTTATGGCGATCAATTCAAATGTATTGCATTTCTTGCTACCGAACTATGGTGGGTTATTAAAATAGCTTCCTTCCTTCTACAGTGATAATAGGTAGGCCTGTTCCAACAAGAAAGAAACGGGATGAAGATTTCCCAATTCTGCAGCTGATGAATCATTATTTGTGATCTGGAATTGTGGGAGAAAATGTGCCTTTGGTTTCCCACTTGCAAACAACAACAAGGCATTAAACTCCATGAGCCTCCCAGTCTTTCATTATTCTGCTGATGTAAATGAGTTTGAGGGTGCAGTTTTCAATGACTGGTTGTTGTGGTTTTCTTCCCTTCTTCCCCTTCATGTATTCAGTCCCAGCATTAATAACCACCGGAGGCTACGGGAAAGCAAGGAGAAAGCGTGCTGTGGTCAGCGGAAAAGAAAGAGTTGGGTAAGTTCTGTATTTTGGCATTAAAAATCTATTGTTTTGCCTCCTTTAGTCGCACTGAACTGCATGGGGAATAATAGTACTGTAGTTAACAATCTTGACACTGAGAGAGACTTTATAGTCTTAAGTGCATGGCCCTAACCCTAATTCCCCCCTGTGGTGGCCCACTAGTGGCCAGCAGAGCTGGCAGCAGATTCGGACAGTGAGGAGGTTGAGGAGGAGCATGGATCAGTCCTGGAGTCTGATGAGGGCTCTGTGTCGGAGGCAGAGAGGGGGCCAGAGCCATACGGCAGTTATCAGCTGCCTTCAGATCAAATATCAGTGAGGCAGACAAACAGCTGGAGCCTGTTCCCAGTGTGCGCATGCACAGAGTTGCCAGATGAAGGGAACAGCTAAAGAACAGGGGTCGACTTGGGAGTAAGGCCACAGGTGGACGATGAATGGCCCCTCCCAGAGGAAATAAAAGAGGAGCAAAAGGGGACTGGAGTTTGCAGGAGACAGTTAGTTTGCTTAATTGATTCGTGACTCTCTGAGACTCCTTGCCAAATTTTGCGGATATCGGCCTGTCAGGTCTCCAAGCCAGATAAGGTCTGACTGTACATCCTCCCTTGAAAGACTTTGCTGGATGTGAATGAGCAGAATTCACAGTAAATTAAGAAAAGGGTTTTTTGTCGGGACCAGGAGTTTGCTTCATGCTCTTGGGAAGCCTCGGTCAGAACATCCCCCAGCAGATCTTGTCTTCTCAGTCTCCTCACTTCTTCTACAGGTAGTCCTCTACTTACAACCGGTCACTTAGTGACCTTTCAGACTTACAATGGATCTTCCCAGGGTTACTTACGACCTAAATTCAAAGTTCTAACAGCCTCCTTGTGGTCACGTGATCACAATTTAGGTGCTTGGCAACTGTTCCACATTTATGGCTGTTTGCAGCATCCTGCAATTGTGATCCTATTTATGATCTTTTTGCCAGAAACCAGGATTTTCTTTTTGTTTCTGGCTTAAACCAGAAACCGTGGAGGACAATGGATTTGATTAATGACCACTGCGTTCACTTAACAATCCTGGTGGTTCACTTAACCACCACTACAAAAAAGTCATAAAATTATGCATGTAGCCTGCTTAATGCCCGGTATGGTATAATTTCCAGTCATTATTAAAATTTAAATTAAAGAATTAGTGCTATGGCCTAGAGGTGACGGCGGTCACCTCCTACTTCGAAGGTTGAGAGCTTAATCCTAGGCAGCGACAAATGTTTTTCCATCAGGGTGCAAAAAGTAAATTTCTGCTGCGAACTCTATGTAGGCATCAGGAAGGGCATCTGGCCAGTAAATGGTCAGCTCCATTCAATTGCCCTGACTCCACCCTGAAAAAAAGGAATGATAGGGCTGTAATGAAAAAAAAATTAACCTAACCCTGTTTACTATATAGGTATGTTACTGAAAATGGTTTTAGATCCCTGGTAACTAGAAATAAGACTTTAAATATAGGATCCACCAGTAAGAATCACTTTTATCATTTAATATATGACATTGATACAGGAAGCAGAGCTGGAAGTAAAGTTGCCCTTAGATTTATCATTGCAGGGTAAAGATGAATCAGAAGGATTAAATGACATATGTACACAGAAGAAAAAATGTTGGGCAAAGTATGCAAATACTCCATACTTTTTACATGCATAGTTTTTCTTCAACCACACCTGCAGTCTAAAGCAGAAGCATCTTTGCTATTTGTGTGTGAATTACTTTAGTCTAAGATTGCAGCCCATTACACACTTTTCTTGTACTAAATTTCTATTGAATACAATGAGACTTTCTGAAGAAAAGAACAAGAGTCTTGGAGATCTTTTTTCCCCTCACAAGGGCAACCAGCTACAAGTAGGAAGAAGTAGGGAGTTTCTCCTCTCATGTTCATCAGTAACTGGAATAGCATGAAGCTACATATGTACTACCCTGTTTCCCTGAAAATAAGACCTCCCCAGATAATAAGTCCAATGGGCTTTTGAGCGCATACGCTAAAATAAGCCCTCCCCTGAAAATTAGCCCTCTCCAAAAATATTGCAACACAGCAGCAACTATGAGGTGACCACATTCGCCACCTCCTGCACCTCAAAAATAATAAGACCTCCCCAAAAATAAGGCCATGTGCTTATTCTTTTTTGGGGGGGGTTGTCAAAAGAAAATAAGAACCTGTTTTATTTTTGGGAAATTAGGTAGTTTCCAGGTAACCACATGAACATGTCCATGCAGTTTTCTTGACCACACTACAAATCTGAGCCGAGGTGGCGCAGTGGTTAGAGTGCAGTACTTCAGGCTACTTCAGCTGACTGCTAGCTGCAGTTCAGCAGTTCAAATCTCACCTGGCTCAAAAGCTGACTCAGCCTTCCATCCTCCCGAGGTGGGTAAAATGAGGACCCAGATTGGGGGCAATATGCTGACTCTGTAAACCGCTTAGAGAGGGCTGTAAAGTACTATAAAGTGGTATATAAGTTTAAGTGGTATGTGCTATTGCTAATCTGTTCTGCCAATATCTTTGTTGAGGATATATTTTTCCAGTTCCCAGTCTACTCTTCAATCCTACAATTCCCTGGTTTTATCTCCTCCAAGGGTTAACAACCTAATCTTGCTTAACTGGGTGAGATGAAGAAGAATTCTGGCTTCCAAAACGCCACTTCTTTGATCTCTTCTATGACAGGTATTGTGTTGAGTTCCAGCTCATGGCCATCACAGAAGGCTGCCTGCATGGGAATAGTTCCTATACTCATTGGATGAAGTATCTCAGTGAAGGACACACGGTGTGTGTGGAATGTCAACATCCAGCCCTAGATCGCAAGAGTCTACACTGCTCCGGGGATGGGAGTGGAGCTAAGAAGTAAGAATTAATTACGTCTTTTGCTTAGTGGGGAAATGTGTATTGGGTCATTTTAAGTTCATGTCACTCAAATGTTGTACTGCAAGAAAGAAATAATATAAAAGTGAGATTGAAAAGTCCTGGGTAACTGTTGTAGGGATTGTTGTTGCACATGTCCTATGGCTCTTTTTCTGGAGCTTCTGAAGATGCTATCCCAGAAAAGGTGCTAAATTTGTTATGCTATAATATGGGCTTGTTCATACATGCAAAAGCAAAACCTGTTTAACCTATATTGGGTGATAGATTCCTTGGTCTTGACACCAATAAAGCAATGTATCTGAGTTAATGTGAGAGGACTCTGCAGATGTGATGAACAAGCCAAGCCATCCGGTCTTCCTGCAGCAGCTGGATCATCAGTTGGGGAGGTCAAAAGGTCAAGATGGGTAGAACCATGCAATCAAAGCTTCACTCCTTTTAGACACGTTTGAACATATAAAAACCAACAGGACCTTGATTGTGGCCACCATTTTGGGTTTTTTTAAAAAAAATATCTCTCCCATTGATACCCAAAATAGTAGCTACTAATAATATATGCGGTGGCTAAATGGCTAAGATGCTGAGTTTATCGATCAGAAAGATCGGCAGTTCGGTGGTTCGAATCCCTAGCATCGCATAACGGAGTGAGCTCTTGTTACTTGTCCCAGCTTTTGCCAACCTAGCAGTTTGAAAGCACATAAAAAATGCAAGTAGAAAAATAGGCACCACTTTGGTGGGAAGGGAACAGCGTTCCGTGCGCCTTCGGCATTTAGTCATGCCGGCCAAATGACCACGGAGATGTCTTCGGACAGCACTGGTTCTTCGGCTTTGAAACGGAGATGAGCACTGCCCCCTAGAGTCGGGAACAACTAGCACATATGTGTGAGGGTAACCTTTACCTTTACTTTAATAACATATACTTGTGAATTAGACATGCCTCAAGAAGACAGCAGGGAGCTAGGATACAGCAAAGGTCAACTGGGTTGGCAGAGTGCAGGGTGATGAGATTGACCATGGATGAAACTGGGGTGTCTGCAGCTTCCCAGGCCATGGCAAGACACCCCTAGAGCTGCACGGTTCTGGGCTGAGGCAGAGGGGAGATAGGTGAGTGGGAGGGGGAGTTGAAGCCACCCCCTAATCTTACTGAGGGTCAAGCTGGGAGAGACAAAGGCCAATACTCAGCAACCTGCACTTATTGGTTCACAATTGGGGCAATTAGGATTGCAGTCGCTACAGTCATGCAACATCTCACTGTACAACGTCAGCACTTAGCGACATAAATTACTAGCAGTACAGGGGGCCCCTTGTCTCCTAGCACACACTGTTGCTGAGCTCTCATCCATAGTAGTCTACAGTGTACAGCAGTTAATAGCTGAATTCCCTCTTGCCTTTCACTGCTAATGAACTTAAGTTGCTTTGTTTCGGGACTTGAAATAAATTTTGCTTTATACATGAAATATGTTTATTAGAAGCAATAGATGTGTTTAGTACAAAACTAAAGCCCATCAGATACAATTTATTTATAGTATTAAGCAAGAAGATTAAGCATTTTCTGCATGCCTGGTTTCAGTATACAGCTGCAAAATTATTTCGATAGCGCCCAATAGCAGCAAGTATAACTAAAGCTATAAAATATAGTAAAAATGCAAGTGAAAGTTAAAGCCTGATATAATTATGTTCTGCCCAGAAATAAATGTATGAGAAGGTGAAACTGAAAATGGAGAATTTCAGACTGCTAGGAGAAGGTCTCAAACTTCCATAAATGCATGATTGACGTATTTCATTTGTTCCATCTGGAGATGACTTGTAAGGATGAGCGAATCTTGCCTATTAATTATCACAAAGAGAACTTTTTGTTAAGCTGAGGTTTTGGGAATTGTAGCAGAGATGGGCTTCACTTAATTTAACAACCGGTTCGCCTAGTGCAGAATTGAAAATGTGAGCGCGCACATGGGGCTTCAAACACATGGCAATTTCATGCGCTTGGCTTCCAGCACACTTTCTCGGGCAGCCACAGTGCAAGGCATGGAAATCAGCAGGGCTGCATGGGCAGGCGAATCTTGTGACCCAGTGAGTGAGATATATAGGACGGGATGGCGCCAGGGCAGGGGGGGCGGAGATAGCACTGGGGGGGGGCAGGCTCAGCCGGTGGTTGGAACTACTGGTTTGCCCGAACCGGCAGCAGCCCCCTTCTGAATTGTAGTCTTATACATCTAAAAAGAACTAGGTTGGGAAAACTTGCTGCATGCATTTTGATAAAACAAATTAAGCAACGAATTAGAAAAATTGAAAAAGGGCAAGGATTAAGAGATGCATCTCTGTGTTACTTATGGAAGCAGAAATTAGAGCAAATTTGTGTACCAAACAAATTTTGCAAGCATCATTTTGTTTTTTATTTGTTTCTTTTGTACAGTATTTCCTCCCCTGTTTTGGAAATATTTATGTAAATCTGCTGGTTCTTTGTTAGTGCATACGGATTAGAAATTTATGCCAGTTCTTTCTTGACAAACTAAAGTGTGATCCACACAGTTTCCTTTTACTGGCTTGAGGATGGATACTTACTGTTTATTGAGGACATCTTGATGCCAGGCTGAGGCGGGGGATGAATGTGATCTGGCATGAAAATAGTGGAAGAAGACTTCCTATGCAGTCATTCTAGGTTGCATGGAGAAAAGGGATGTTTGTATCAAAGAACTACTGGCTTTCAATTGGCCCACTGCAGGACTACCTTCTCCTATTTGGCCTCTGAGCCAGATGTCTTATTGTCTTATTTCTTTTTTCTATGAGACAAACAAACATCCAGGGTTCATTAATGTTTTGCTGTTTGGATATGTTGCTCTTCTTTTGCTCCCTAAAAACAAACCAACCAACCAGCAAACAAGAAAGTGTAATATGGTTGAACTACTACAGTTTCACCCCAGCCTCCAGGGAAATAGTTTCTCAGTGATGAAAGTGGCTTCATGGCTTCAGGACGTCAACTCATTTAATTCGCATGCGAGTATGGCTGCAATGTTTTGTTGAATCAGCTGAGCCATGCCTGGAATGTCTCGTGAGGTTTCACTTGGTGCAACTGGAGACATCTGTCAATATTCCTGTCCTCCTTGCTTCTTCCTGAAATAGACTTAAGAGACATTGATCAAATCTACGAGGGGATATGGTGACATGAAGATCTGCCTGCCATGATCACTTGAGAAGATAGAACAGTTGAAGAAAGTCTTTAGAAGGGATGGCAAGAGGAGAACACACTCTGAAGATCATTCATCTATTCAAAGAATTCTGTGAAAGGATAGAATGGCTGGGAGATTTCCTCTTCCTTTTTAATGGCAAATAGGCGAATAGGATTGGAGCCAAAGTTTGGAGAAACCCATGGTTTACAGAAATAAATACCCTTTCAGCATCACACAGTTACTTCACATTTTTAGTGCCTTGGACAAATCGACTCTTAAGTTCATTTTGTGCCTTATCGATTTATTCAGTACATATGGGCTTAAGAAATAGATTCTAAAAGCTGCAATCAATTTGTACACTATACATCTTTGGTACTTAAACAGGCAGCCTTTTAAATGAGGGAGTAAAATTTAGAGGGTTTTTTTTTAAAATGAAGTGCTACTGGAAGGTTCAGGCCTGATTAAGCACTACTGACATTTGCAAAAAGCATGTGTTAGAAAAGCCAGTGTCTCTTGTTTGCGAAGATTAGCTGTTCCTTAGGATTTGCAGGAAGACATGGGAGTTATGGAATGCAGGTTTGCAACAGATGGTCATGCGCATACAGCTGGGGAAAGAAGGAAGGAAGGAAATGCTTGTCTAGGAATAACCTGCCACCATCGCTATCCAGATTTGCAACAGATTAAAAGACAGTCTGTACATACTACCCAGGGGTGGGCTTCAAAAATTTTAGCAACTGGTTTTCTGCCTGGTTGCTGGGTGGGCGTGGCCTAGTCAGCCTCCTGCACCACTGTGTTTTTGCCCTCCCTGGGCTCCAGTGGCTTTCCTCGAGCCTTCGGGAGGGCAAAAATGTCCTACCCCGGGCTCCAAAGGCTCCCTGGAGGCCAGAAACAGGCCCATTTCTGGCCTTCCAGAGCCTCCGGGAGACTCGTTTCTCTCCCTCCCCAGCCTCCGTGTGGGCCCTGCACTTACCTGGCATTCAAAACGGGTCGCTTGGAGACTCCTGGGAGGGGAGGGTGGGGTCAGCCAGGAGTGGGACTTGGGGGTTCACCGAACCGCGCAGAATCTTCGCTAGAGGATGGGCCGAACCTGAGCAAATCCAGAGCAGCCCACTAGTACTACCTTGATCAAGTAGGGTCAAAGAAAAATTAGTTTTGCAGCCAAGATTTCTTCATCATATATTTCTGCAGTTGGATTGTAAAAGGTTCTATGTTATTAGGAATACAAAGGATCTGATTCAGAATCCTTAACTCAAGAAAAGGTAGTCATGTACACCAGGGTTTTCTCATCCTTGGCAACTGTAAGATAGGTGGACTTCAACTCCCAGAATTCCCCAGCTAGCTATGCTGATGGGGGAATTCTGGGAACTGAAGTTCACCCATCTCAAAGTTGCCAAGGTTGACAAACATCAAGCCTACTAAATGTCTATGGGGATTCTCAGTCATCCAGGTCACGGTTGTCCCAAAGGTGCTTTTTTTTCAAGAGGCAACTGGACTTTCTGTTTTTTCTTTGAAGACGTTTCACTTCTCATCCAAGAAGCTTCTTCAGCTCTGAAGAGAGAGACGCTTGGATGAAAAGTGAAATGTCTTCAAAGAAAAATCAGAAGGTCCAGTTGCCTCTTCAAAAAGCACCTTTGGGATCAATCCTACTAATTTCTGCTCTTGTTGGCAGTTGCTGTCTGGTATTCATGGCCCTCTTAGCCTTCTATCCTTGTTGAAATGGAAATACCACTTCATGGCATGCTCTGTTTTGTTTTACAGGAACCAGCTACTGCACTGGCAGGCTGTAGGGAATCCGAGATGCAGAGGCACCTGGAAGAGGGTTCTTCAGCGGGATACTTGCACTTGTCCTTCAGTTCACAGCTTCTTGTTCATCTGACTTTCATACGATGCCACCAACTTTGATTTTGTCACTACTGTAGTTCTCATTTACAGAAATTCAGGAGATAATATGGAACCTGCTCCGTGGACTTTTCAACATTCTTCCAATGTCTGAAGCCCTACCTCTCACTCCCAATATTTTATATTTCAAAGTATATTGAATAGCAGGATTTAAAGAAGAAGCATTGTAGGAGAGACCTAGGATTGTTAAGGTTTTGTTCTGAAGGCAGACTCTGATGAATACGGATGGGTAACCTTGTCAGGACTCAATTCGGATCACCCTCAAGGTGCATAAAGCAGTTTGCTCTGAAAATTAAAATATTTCACATTTGTTCTGACCTAGGATTCCTGAGACAGTAACAAATCACATGCTTAGTCCCAAAACCTCTCTTTTTATTTAAATGGCTGTGAATTATGTTCATTCACAGTCCGTAATGATTCACAACCAGTTTGTAAAGAGTCCGACAGAAGTCTGCCACAGTCTTTCAGGATAAGGCTGATAAGCACCCACCTTTATCTCCCTTGAAACCTTGCCAAAGAACTAATTGCCAATTAGTTTTGCAAGGCCAAATGGAGCACAGAGTCAAACGGAGTTTCAGAGTTTTAACTGACCAGAACGAACAAAATTGCTTCCTGCAAAGTCTCACGTCCGTTTGCTCCTCTTTTATGTCTTATGGGAGGGGCTAATAATCTCCAAGCCTTATTCCCGAGTCACCCCTTTTCTCTTAACTCTTCTTGCCTTCTGGCAGCTCTGCGCATGCGGGCACTGGGAACAGGCTCCCTCTGTTCCTCTGCCTTGCTGATGTCAGACTCTGGAGGCAGCACATAACTAACAAATGGCCCTGGTCCCTTCTCTGCAGAGCCCTCGTCCAAGCTTTCCCCAGACTCCAGGACTGGCTCATGTTCCTCCCCAACTTCCTCACTGTCTGACTCTCCTGCCAGCTCCGCACGTCGCCAGCGGCCCACAACAAAGTTGAGCTAATGTTCACATATTACTCACCAAGCTCTCTTTCTGAGTTTATCACTTCTTTCATTTCGACAAAGCTTATCTGCCTAAGACAGCTGCAGCGAAGCTGGAGTCAGTCAAAGAGGAGCGAAAGCGATCTAATCTTTCTGTTCTATGTCCCTCTTTGGACTTTTATAATCTCCTAAATTTTGTATCAGAGCCTGAGTTTAGGGAATTTTGGTAACATTTCTCACAATTAGTGCAGGATGGTTTCTGCATGTGCAGAGATAAAGCACTGGTGTGATACTGATCACAGAACTCAGCTTCCCAAGAATCTCCTTCCCTTATATTTCAAAAAGCAAGTTTTTAGATTTTATGGCTACTGCCAAGCTGTGCTTGGAACTTTTAATGCCTGCTGTAAACATGGAAGCTGTTGATGGTTGGAAATGATTTCCAGGCATGTAACTTTTGGTTTCATGGAAAGTCCCCTCTTTTATATTTAAATTGCAACTGCTGAATAAATGTATACTGTAGCTCCAGTATCCCTATTTTCATACAATTTGCACCAACAATAGATTTCAGGGTTTGTACTTTTATACAGAATTTCCTAATTGTTTTGCCTATACACAGTACAACTGAACTGGTGATCTGAGCTGATCCTGTATATCTTAAGTCATCTTCATTTCATGCTTCATTTTTGTGAAACTGGAAAATATGCTGGTTGGTTTTTCATTCCTTGCCATATCGGTTCTCCTTCCTTAAGTTTCTGTACAAAACAAAATGCCAAAGAAATACTGGTATTTGGACAGTAATGATTGATGTTAGCAGGTTAATGGCAGCTTTAGGGAGGCCATTTATATTGGGAAAATTGCCTACAAGAATGACTAATCTCTAGATGCACTTCCCCTACACAGTTTCTTCCACTGGGAAGCCCAATCGTGGATGTTCTTACTTAATGGATCCTTGTGTTTGTATTTCTACGCCTCCCTGTGTCTTCCTTTGATTTTGATGAATAAGAAAATAAGGCATCTTTTGATTTGTTTGATCAAGGTAGAATTCAGATGTCTTTGGACTAGTTTGGCTTTTCACTCATTCACATATGGAGATGGGGTGGGGTCATCAACCTTTTGGATCTCAGGGACCACTAAATTCATAATTTTAAATCCCGCGGACCACTAATATGATCAGCCTAATGACTAGGTGGGCATGGCTAGGTGGTCACGTGACTGGGTGGGCGTGGTCAACTCAATGTCACTCAAGTCGAGGGGCACCTCACCAGCTTCTAGTCGCCCCTCCCCTTCCAGCCACTCCTGGTCTTCCCGCCCAGGCTCCTTAAGGCCCCAACAGGAAGTAGTTGCTGGAGCTAAGCAGCCACCATGAGAAAGAGTTGGCAAAACAGCTGGCTCAGTTCAAATTGGATCTGGCTGAGAAGGAGGCTCAGCAGAAGCACCTCACCGAGGACTATGAGCATAAGCTTTCCAAGCAGAGGAAAGACCTGTGGGAGTGCAAGACCAGGTACCGGCACCTGGAGGTTCAGCGGGCTGAGATGATCAACCAATTCCAGGCCATGATGCAGTCCCACTGGAACAAGGTCGTGCGACTCTTTGCCACTAGCTCCCCCCCCCAGCCTTTGCCCAAAGCCCCGCACAAGGAGGCTGAAGCAGACCCCAAGTTTTGCCCTTCTCTGACCTCCACAAAAAGAGACTGAAGGGGGAGACTCTGCAGCAACACAAATGTTCATTGCATATATCTGGCCCAGGGGCCGTAGTTTGTGGACTCCTGATTTAGTGCAATACAAAAAATGCAAATAATTGTTCTGTGGACCACTAACATTTTCTCACGGACCACCAGTTGGTGACTGCCGCTCTAGGGTAGGGATGAGGCAATCAGCTGCAAATAAGTTGGATAATATGTCAAGATCTTTTCGGTTTTTTGTAAGAGAGCTTAAGTTCCAGGTATGAAAATGACTTCCTTGGTGTCCTCACCCATGGTTGCAGTATCTCTTGAAGGGCTCCAAGACAGCAACCTCCCTGAAAGAAGTTTTCATTCCTATTCAAAATTATGACAGTATCAGATTAAAGAATTTAAGAAACTTGAAATTTGATTTTTTTAAATGAAATGCTTTATATAGACAACTATGTGCTCTGTTAGTAATATTTGAATGGGATTATTCAGTTCAATAGCAATAGCAATAGCACTTGGATTTATATGCCGCTTTACAGTGCTTTCCAGCCCTCTCTAAGTGGGTTGCAGAGTCAGCATATTGCCCCCAGCAATCTGGCTCCTCATTTTCCCCACCTCAAAAGGATAGGAGGCTGTGTCAACCTTGAGCCTAGTGAGATTTCAAATGCCAAATTGCAGGCAGCCGGCAGTCAGCAGAAGTATCCTGCAGTACTATACTCTAACCACTGTGTCACTATGGCGCCTATAATTAAATGATGATGATGATTACATTGCAGGCTTTTTGTTGGATTGAGACTTCTTGCCACTTTTCTCCAATTAAAATTGTTTCCTATATATACTTTGTGGCACCATGGTGGCACCGTGGTTAGAATGCAAACTGACTCTGCCCACTGTCAGGAGTTCGATCCTAACCGGCTCAAGATTGTATCAGCCTTCCATCCTTCCAAGTTCAGTAAAGATTGTTGGGGGCAATATGCTGACTTTGTAAACTGCTTAGAGAGTGCTGTAAATCACTATGAAGTAGTGTGTAAGTATGCTGTACTCTCTACTGTACGAGTATGCAGTACTCTCTACTGTGCCTTCCATATTCAACCAGATAATTGTTCAGAAGGACATTGTGGTTGATTGAAAGTGCCCGAGAAGTGGAGGAAATGTAGCAGTGTGGCATGATTTATTCTACATAAATAATTTTCAGAGTGATCCCTTGGAGCTGATTCCATCTGCCAAATGCAAACCAGATACAAATAGATCTAAACAATCAGAATCTTCAACACTACTTAAAAGTGGAAGCCACTATATGTTTCAGTAATTTACTCCTCAATGGAAAATTAGAATCCAAACAGGGATTGCTACAATAGTGGAACATAAATTTGGGTTTTTTTTTTATTAAATTATGATCACGGGCTGGTCCTTGCATGTGTCTTCTAAGAGGAACTAAATTTTCAAACCCAGCATTGGCAGATTTGAGTAGCCAGAGTGGACAAGGACAAGAGATGAAATGAATCTCCAAAGCTTTTGTGTGCTTTGGCTGTAGAAGCTGACGGGTAACCATAGCAACATTAGCAAGATTGTAGTGCAGTTCCTTTCATTTTAGATTCTATCCAAACTTAATGCTTCTGAAGTTAGAATAACTATCTGATTATTGGAAAAATGCACAATAAACTTCACATTCCAGACCATAACTCCCTTCATTCCAATCAGAACCTAAGTTAAGGCTCGGAGGGAAAAAACCCCAAGAGACTGCAAAGAAGTATTAGATCAGGGTGTCAAACAAGGTCCGGGGGCCATATCCAGCCCACGCGGGTACTTAGATCTGGACCACAGGGCTGCCCTTGAAACAGCAAAGGACCAGCTCATGGTACTTTTGCCAGTGAAAACAGAGCTCAGGAGGGCCACATACAGCCCTCCTGAGCTCTGTTTTTGCAGAGGGCTGCAGGAGGCTGTGGCAGCTGAAAACGGAGGTCGGGAGCTTGTTTTCGCTGGCAGAATACTCCAGCCACCACAGGTGCCCCCGATATGAGTGACATTGAGCTGGCTATGCCCTTCCTGGCCACACCCACCCCAGGCCCCAGAGGTCAAACACAACCCTAATGCGTTCTCAATGAAATTGAGTTTAATACCCTTCCATTCCCAGAAGCCAGTCTTTCTGTTCTCCATTCCAGAGATTTTAAGTAGCCACAATTTCCAGTTTGACCAAGTATGCAGTATTAAAACACTTGATGCAACGTAGCCCTATTGTAAGTGCTACTCAAGACATTATATGAGATGAGTCCACTGAACCCGTAGTAATGCCAGCAGGAACCCACCCCTGTATTGGGTAGTCAGGATATGGAAAGAGCTGTTTGATACAATGGAGCATATTTTTATGGATATGGAGTGATTTTATGTGAGACTCTTCTGTTTATATATGTGTGTGTGAAAATGGTTAATGTACAACAAAGCAGATTGGCAATACGAGATTCCAATATAAGTTCTAGCAAATACAATGTTGATTTTATAATTTATCTTCTGTGTGGACATATTAGTCAAGAAGCCAGCAGAGTATAGTCCAGAACCAGGCAATTGCAAATATTCTTGCTCAGTATTACCCTCCCTGTGAAAATATTGTTTGTGCTTGAAACAATAAATGTATACAACTAGGACTTCAAGGAACACAGCTGTGAAAAGATTTAATATATGAAATTGACACTATAGGAGGAAAAAGTCACCTCTATTCTAGTTGTCCCCAAATAAACAATTCTTGAAATTGAGCTCCTGACAAGAAAAGTGTGTGTAGAATTGGCTTGTCTTACAAGTGCTGCTGAGCCTGAAGAACAAGGATAATTCTAGGTCTCTTTGCAGTCCACGAACCTTCTAAAGATCATGTGCTTCAAAATTACTCAAATATTTTGAAAGGTGAATGTTTTATAGTCCTTTCTGTGCAAATAACCTTCCATATAGGGAGCAGTTTCTAGTCTTCTCCTGATCTGCTTGGTGTGATTGCAATGCTTTTCTTATGTGATTATCTCTGGAGAAGGCAGAACTCTTGTGCAATAGGAATTGTATCTGTTGTCAGGGTTCCAAATAGCATCCAAAATAAAATAAGAATCCAAGGCAAGAGATTCCTCGAAGTTCCAATTTATTAAAAGAGCCATGTTGATCCATCTGGGAAAACCCTAATCTGAAAGCTTCCAGGTTTTCCCCCTCAGCTGAAAGTTCAAGATCCTGCTCCAACACCCACAAGTTCATCACAGGCTCCAATCTTTCACTGCCACGAAGACAACTTCCTCCCATCCAGATCCAGCCAAGTGCAGAGACAAAGATGGCTCTCTAAGCCTTGGCTTTCTAAGAAGAATGTTATCATGGCTATATATCACCCAACTCCGTATAATTCCCCTCCCATTTTCCCACAATAGAAAGTAGACAGTAGAAAGTGTGGCAGGCCAAAAAGAAAAGATGGCTTGCAGGTCTGACATCTGTTTATATCTATTTCATGTGCATGGAGATATTGCAGATAGTGCAGTCATGGTTTTGTTGGGGTGAAAAAGAGATGTCACAATGCACCACAGAGGTACAAATAAAGAGGACTATGTCATGCCTTTGGAGCTACTGCCTGTCGGTGTTCCCATCCATGCCTATAGGAGTCTGATTTGGCTTTACCAATAATTTCATACCAAGCCTTTCCAGCAATTTATTAAAATTTGATTGATGGGAATGAGCTTCCTAGCACTCTGTAGAGAGCAAGCAAGATATAAAGGCTTAAAATAAAATGCTCACGCAAGAAGTGTGCCTGAGTATCAAGGTGGGGCAGTCTTCGGCATTATCAAATTGACTCTTGCTGTTCTTTGGAAAGAGATCATTTGCCTTGCAAAATACACAGATAAGCTCCATAGATATAGACATAAGCTCCAGAAGGCATTGCAGACTGAATGTGCTATAGAATAATGGAAATATCAAAAAGGAAAAATGTGCAGCTCAAAAACTGGTACTGCAGTGAAATCTACTAATATATTCCACAAGAGGGCAGCTCTCTTCTTTTAATACCAAGCCCATATAAGTAAATCCTGTTTCCTTTTATCTTTTTAAAGTCTGGAAATCATAGATGGAAAGTTAATATTAAAATAAGAGATGGACAGACTGTCACGAAAGACAATTTTTAATCTATAATGTTAAGAATCAACATCCAACCCAACTAATAAATCCTTACCACCTTTCCCAGCACTGCATGTTGTAGCTGTGTCTAAAATCACAATGGCACACAGAGAGATATTTGAAAGAAAGAAAATACTTTTCTCAATTTGTTTCCAACTCACCCTAGCTTCCTTATTTCTGGAAATATTATATACTCTGATAAAAAGGACTTAAACAGTAGAGGTAGAACGACAAAAATAGTTTCTGTCTCTTTTCCCAAGTCATCCCCTCTTCAAACTGCAGTAGTTATTCTTTTTTTTAATGCAGATCAGAATTGCATTGTGCACGAATAAGACTGCTGGCTTTACTTATAGCTTTTTTTTAAAAAAAGAAAGAATGTGAGCTTTCCCATGGCAACTGTGTGTCTCTTTTGCTATTGGTTATAAAGAAGAAGAGATGAAGCTGATAGCCTTGGTCCAAATATTTTATCTGGTGTGATAGACTTGATTTCTAGTAGGGGGAGCTATATCTTGATATTTCTGGATCAAGAGGCACCATGATTTCTAAATAATTTGCTTTGTCTATAATGCAAGTAATAATCTGTGATAAACACAGCACAACTCAGAATATATTAATCAGATTTTGGCATCCAGGAGAAAAAACCGACCCAGCTGTTACTGATAATACAATGAGGAGACATTCCAATTCTTCTGAGACTGCAGTTTAGCAAGATTGTCTCTTGTCTGAACATCCTGAAGACTTTTAACCCAAAGCCAAGATATCCATACAAATGTATCTCTACCTCCTCCATCCGTCTGTCCAGGGGTGGGTTCCTCCCGATTCGCACCGGTTCGCATGAACCAGTTCGTCGGTGAACCCGGAAGTAATTAACTTCCGGGAACGCTGGTACCGGTCCTGGCCCCTGTCGCTGCAAAGCACCCTTTTGCCAGCGTGTCGCAGCTCGCTCGCTCGCTCCCTCACCCGTCCACACTAAGCCCAGCCTGCCACTCACTGATTGGCTGGAGTCCAGCCAATCAGTGAGCGGGCTGGCCTCGTTTAAAAGTGTGGCACCAACGGCTAACATTCCTCTTTTGAAAAGAATTTTTCTCTCAAAGAGTCTTTTCAAAAGGGTTTGTTGCCGAGACACCTCGTTTTGCGCTTCACCTCGTTCAGTTCACCTTCCCTTCGCCTTCCAGGAGCTTGCTGCTTCCCACAGGTCAGCAACCAAGCCCCGGCGGCGGGACTCGGGACGCTAGTGGCGGGACTTTGGGTGGGCGGGTGGTGATGGTAGCAGCGGTAGGAAGCTGGAGGGCAGTAGCGGCGGTAGGAAGTCAGGGGGTGGTAGTAGTGGTAGCGGCAGTAGCAGCGGTAGGAAGCCGGAGGGGAGCAGTAGTGGCGGTAGTGGCGATAGCAGCAGTAGTGGCCTAGCTTTCGCAAGGGAAGGCCTCCCAGCCTCCCTCGCGAAAGCCATGGCCTCGCGTAAGCCGTGTGGCCACCTTTGGGTGGGCGGGGCGGTCTCCCTCGCGAAAGCCGCAGCCTCGCATACACTGTGCGGCCACCATCAGGGGGCGGCGGTGGCCTAGCTTTCGC
Source organism: Thamnophis elegans (assembly GCF_009769535.1). Taxonomy (NCBI): domain Eukaryota; kingdom Metazoa; phylum Chordata; class Lepidosauria; order Squamata; family Natricidae; genus Thamnophis; species Thamnophis elegans. The sequence goes on from NC_045545.1 coordinate 77,622,802, forward strand.
AAGGGAAGCCACCCGCCCCCCTTCTAGCCTTGCCTGGCTGGCTAAGCCTGCCAGGCAACCTAAGTGACCCTAGCCTTGTCCCTCCAGTCAAGTGTCTTACCTGTTCTTGCTGCCTGCCATCGCGACGAGGATCCATCCATTGCATCAGAGTGCTGCTGATTCTGCCTGCTGCTGGTAAGTGACCCGGTTTTATTTAATTATTATTTTAATGTATTTTAAAATAATATTTTATTTAATGCATAGAATTTTTCATAATAGTTTTACATATAAGTATTGAGTGTAGAATACTTTAAAATGTTTTACTTTAATTTATTTTGTATAGAATCTTAGACTATTTAAAAAAAGATTCTATCCAAAATAAATTAAAATAAACCAATTTAAAGTATTCTACACTCAATACTTTGAAATGTATTGTGCATAGAATTTTTTATAATTGTTTTATTGTAATTTATTTTGTATGGAATATTATTAATGGTTTCATTTTAAGTTATTGTGTGTGGAATAGTTTGAAATGCTTACAGTATAAATTATTGCTTGTGCTTTGAAATAATGATTACATAAGGTGACCAGATTTTCAGATTGGTAAATTCTGAACAGTCACTGAACAAGTGGTCATAACTCAAGGACTATCTATATATCCGAGACAAATTATAAGAATGTAAACTTCAGAACATTGAAGATCTTCTTACAACCAGTGAAACAAATGTACTGATTTACTTGTCATATGCCATAGAATCAGAAGAGAAAAGTCATGTTATTATTCACAGCTGATTTAGATGTTATGAAATTTGTACTATATATTTTTTCCTTATAGGGTTGTTCAGTTTCAGCCACAAGAATAACTTTCTCTCCTGCATTTTGATGGTGTTGATCGGCAGGAGCAGTGGTGGGTTTCCAAATTTTTTACTACCGGTTTGCCACTCCCATCCGGTCACATGGGCGGGAAGACACTCCCATCCGGTCACATGGGTGGCAAGCCACTCCCACAAAGGAGGCCACGCCCACAGAGTAGGTTCGAACAATTTTTGAAACCCACCCCTGCGTCCGTCCATCCATCCATCCATCCATTCCACTTTTAGGCCAACTCCAGGAACTCTGGCCAGCTTTACAACTTTAAAAGCAAGAAGGGAATAATATAATTTAAGAAAAAAGTATTATCTCTAAGGGATCAGATAAAAACACTCTCTCCCACCACTCCAGAGCCTAAAAGGGCCTGCAGATCCCCTACTCTTAATGAAAGAACCAAATTTTTAGGGCTTACCTGAAGGCAAGTAAGATGGGGAAAATATAAAATCTCAGGGCAGTGATGACTAACTTTTTGCCAAAAGCAGGAGGGAGTGGGGGGATTGTATGTGCATGTTGCCCAAACCCATAATTCTATGCACCCTCCCCACACATGCGCACGTGATCCCCCACCCTCATTTTCATCTTCCCCAGGCTCCAGAGGCTTTCTATGAGCCTGGGGAGGGCAGAAAGAAAGAAACAGCCTCCCCTGGCCAATTGCAGGCCCCCAGAGGCCGGGAAACGGCCGGTTTTCCGATTTCCAGTTTGCTTCAGAGAAGCCTCCGGAGGGAGGAAAAATGGCCAATGGCGTAAACTGGAAGCTGGAGCTGACAGGGCAACACCTCGCATGCCCTAAGAAATGGCTCAACGTGCCACCTGTCACCTTGCCCTCATGGCTCTAGGGGAATTATGCCCCAAATTATACCATGGTTTAAGAAATTGTTTTGATTTAGGGAACATGCAAAGACAATAGCTGTGTTCCCCAACATTCTAAATCACAAACTACTCCTTTCAACCTAGTTCAGTAGATTGTATGAACACTTTTCTTGCGAGATTAGGCACGTATGTAATTGTCAGGTCTTTTTTACATAACTCAGTTTTAGTTTGTGGCGACTGAATGGCATAGCCAAAGACAGCCATCATTACATGCTTGGGCAGGAAACTGCCATCATTCTCTTTACATTCAACCTTAATGTGGTGGCAGAATTGAAAACTGGATGACAACTAGCTGTCAGCAAACAGATACGGAAAGGAGCTATTTGCATCCATCTAACTAAGCCCAGATCTTATGGTCTTAACAGTAACTGCTACAGTCAGAAGAGAAAATGAATCACTACAAAGCAGATAAGAGGTTGCCAGGATAGGGGGCCACCTATCTGGTGGCACTGGAATAAGTCTTCAAAGATGTGACTACAGGATTTCTTGATCTGAACCGGCCCCAACTTTCTTTGGATTCGTTGGCCTGATCGGTCCTTAGTTTGTTTTGATGTAACTGGTTAGTTGGCAAAACACTGACTGGAAGCAGCTGGCAGAAGACGCCAGTCTTGGATTTAACAGGACAATAGTTCCTGGGTGATACTGAGCACCAATGGCTTCCAAACTGCCATCTGAATCAAGTGGATCAGCATAGCTCACAATACTGCTTGTTCCACTTCTTCTGATTCTCTATCTTCCATGAACTGCAATTACTGATTATTGCTTTATATAACTTACAGCAAAGATTTTATCGCTTCCCTGATCCTCATTTTTTTTTTGTGCTGTATCACTGATGTGCCAAGAAGAGGAAGCAATAATCTTGTGTGTAGTCTTGTAGACACAACTGATCTGGAGGACGTTACTGTAGATCAGATGACTGTTCATAGTGAAGTAGTTTAGATTATGCTGACCATGTGGCTAATCTGGCTATGAGAAAGATCAACAGTTGAGGGATGGTGGTCGTTTCAATGCACCTTATGGTGCACTAACATTTTCCAAAGAAAAAAGGTAATAAAATGCATTTAATCACCCATGAAGCATTTTGTAAGGGTATAAATAGCAGCTATTTTTTTTTCCATCTCCCTTGTGGTGGAACTTTCACAATGCTTCGTACCTATGTATTCCTTATCTAGGACCTGCTGTTTTAACTACCTTTAATTGACTATTAATTTTTATTGCTTTGCTGTGTGTTTTTTTTTAAAAAAACAAGTATATGTTTTTGTGGACTTTCTCATTTTATTGCTTCATACAGTTATTTTTGTGATTTTCCTTTTTAGTCCGTGTAGTTTAATGCACGGTAAAGACACCTTGAGTCACGTATGACTCATAGGCTTTACGTGTATAGTTTTCTTGGCAAAGTTATGAAATTCCTTCTTCTTGGATTCTTTTTTTAATTCAGTCTAACCAGCAAAAGGAATCCTCATAGGATGCTGTCAGGCCTGCAGCGGTTCCTTTAAGAATCTTTGGCCTGCCACACTCTCATTAAGGGGGGGATAACAAGGGGTAGAATGTGTTGTTTTCAAAATAAAAAATCCTTTCTAGAAGCTCAAGGTTATTCTTTGTCTCCTCACCTTTGCACCTGACTGGAAGAAGCTGGGTGGAGATGCCAGTGAGGAAGAAGAGGATTGGACCATGTGATGGATTGTGGGTATGGGGACAAGATCATGAACTTTAAACTGGGTGGAATCCCAGGAAGTTTCAGAATTGGGATTCCATAGCATGATGGCAACATGTCTGTTTTATTTAAATTGGAACTTTAAGGGTGACTCTGCCTTGGACTCTGATTTAATTCTGCATGATATTTGAAACACTGACATTTGCTATTCAAGCTGGACACTGCCTAACTTCCAAGATCAGCTAGGACAACTAGATTCTAAAACCTATTGAGGCTGATTGAATGATAGATACCCCAACACTGGAAGTCTTTAAGAATATGTTGGATAGCCATTTGTCTGGAACGGTATAGGGGTTTCCTGCCTAGGCAGGGGGGTTGGATTAGAAAACCTCCAAGGTCCCTTCCACTCTGCTATTGTATTGTATTGTAGTGTTTTATTCTTCCTTTTTTGACTGCCCTCTTTTTGTGTGCCTTTTCTCCTTTTTCTTTTCCTCGTTCTCCTTTTCTTAAAAAAATTCAGAATTAAAATATAAAAATAATTGTGGCATGGATTTGGGATTGCTAAGGTTAAAGATAAGCCTTTCCCTGCCCAATCAGTGCCTTGCATGGTACCAGTGAGTGCATGTAATTCTGCAGGTGATCATTGACTGAACATTGTCAATTCTATAACAATGTAGCCACTGACTTTTAGCATCATTCTGTTACTGCTGTAGCTTGTACGTACATGGTGCTCATATAAGTCTCATAGGATCTGGGTGGTAATCACAGGCCCGCTTTTTTTTAGTCCATTTCCTGACAGAACTGAATGTTTGCCAAAAAGCTTGTTAAAAGCTTCTCATCTTGTAAATTGGCCTTCTGACAGATGTTTGCGTGACCTTTTGGTTACCTAACCCATAGCTTATGTTCAGAAATATGTCAGAAATGGTAATCATTAGGCTAGTTTACCACATCCCTATGATTATGTACGGCTACTCATGGCAACGCAAGGTGTTGCTGGAGATGGCTGTGATATTTCAAGCAGAAGATTATGGCTTTGTGTGAGGAAAGGTTATTGAAAATGGAGAAGTACCTCCCTCCGTCCCACTTAATAAGCCAAGATTCTGTTTACTCACTAAAAGTCATACTCGCCATAGAAGTTGCCATAAAGCAAGTTTTATTCTTCCAGCTTTTCTCATCTGCCAGATTGACTGAAGATATGAGGCCAGGATGTCTCCATCTGGAATATGAAGGCCTGCAAAGCTGGTCAAACGGGTCCTTGGAATAAACACAAGACTGGGGTGACCGAATGGAAGAATTTCATAGCTTTTCTACATTATTTAGACATGTTGTTCCACAATCTATTGCTGTAAAATTGTCTGAACCATGGCTCTTTCGAACAACATTGGCCTATCAATAGGCAAAAAAAGGCAATTGCCTTAAATTGGAATATACGAATGGTGCCAAGGGTGAAAACTCATTCCTTGTTTCTTTTGAACCAGTGCTTTCATTTTTCTATCTTTAGAGAGATATACATATACATATGGATATATTTAAAGTCAGAACCCCTGGTATGCCCAAATATGGGAGGAAGTTCACTGCTTCCATTCTCTGTCCATCGGCTCGTCATAAGAGACCATCCAGACAGAAACTCAATATTTTTACTGTTGCCTTTGTTACATTTGTGTTGTATTTGTGTTGATAAATAAATAAAGGGAGACTAGTATAGATCTATTTCAAGCTATTTAGCTCTCATCAGCTAGCCATACCCTTACTGGGATTCGAATTCCAGTAAGGGTATGGCTAGCTGATGAGAGCTAAATAGCTTGAAATAGATCTATACTAGTCTCCCTTTATTTATTTATCAGCACAAATACAACATACATATGGATATATAAACACAAATACAGTACATAGGGGCACATAGATATACAATTCTGTACATATAGACTCTTCTGCTCTCCTAAACTGGTCTTCTGTTCTTGAACATGAGGAGGAATGCTACCTATCACCAGGGCTGAAATAAGATTCAATTAGTTCTTTGATCACCTTTTCTTATGTGGAATGGATTTCATGTTATTTCTTGCCTCAAATATACATAATATACATACATACATACATACATACATACATTATATATTAGTTATAGTTTAGTATAGTTATAGTTATTAGTTATAGTTATAGTTATAGTTATAGTTATAGTTATAGTTATAGTATAGTTATAGTTATAGTTATAGTATGTTATAGTTATAGTTATAGTTATAGTTATAGTTATAGTTATATATAGTTATATATAGTATATAGTTATTAGTTATATATAGTTATATATAGTATATAGTTATATAGTTATATATAGTTATATAAGTTATAATAGTTATATAGTTATATATAGTTATATAGTTATTAGTTATTGTTATTGAGGCAAGAAATAACATGAAATCCATTCCACATAAGAAAAGGTGATCAAAGAACTAATTGAATATATATACACACCCACCCATTTACACACACACACACACACACACAAACATACATACATACACATACATACATACATACACCACACATATATATGCATGTATTGTGTCATATACATACATATATACATGTACATGTATACAATCTCTTTGTCACCCTGAAGTCTCCTCTGTACTAAAGTCAACATTTCTGCTTTTCAGAATCAAGAAATTTGATTTCTTGTGTGAAATTTTGACTTCCTATGTGCTTCGTGCTTTTTAATTTATTATTTCTTTTTTGCTTGTAGCCTTTCATACTAATAATTGTGGATCATGAATTACCGGAAGGAGTGTGTGGCAGAATGCCAGAGCTAATGGACTCAAGATTTATCCGTGTTTATAGCCATTCTTATTTCAATTGTGCCAATTTTTATTCCTCCCCCCCTTGAGTCTGCAAATCATATATTTAAATCTGAGATGGAGCTAATGCTGCCTGATTGGAAAGCTTCCTTGAGACGTTTCCTTGATCTAAAACTGGAAATGAATCTCATGTGTGGCCTTTTCAGATTTGATTTCACTCTTTTATTGTGGAATTAGGATTATTTCTCTGATAAAATAAGATGTAAAATGTTTTGTTCATTTTACCATTTATCTCAGTGGCTTTCTATTAACTTTCTATGTAGTATCAGGTTCAGGTTACTTGATAAACACATAAAAAACAATTCTCCCAAAAACCTTTTTAGGCTTTTTATACAAATAAAACCCTACATAGCATTTTTCCATGCTATAGGTAAAGATAAGAAGATCTAAAGTCAAAAGTGATTCCCAGGAGGTACAACTATGTAGCTTTCACTTCCCAGCTAACCCTTATGTACTGATATTTCCTATGCTTTCCTGTTCAAGACCTAATTCTGCCCAGGCTATGAGACCAAAGAAGGTCAGTAGTCAGGTGAGACAAAATGCTACCTGAAGACAATGTAAGGAGATACACATGCACACAACATAGACACTAAGAAGCATACATTTATTTATTTACAAGGACTCTCTGTCTTTCTTATGCCTATATTGAACACATGGTCTTGCAATTTTCATCAATTATTTGCACTCTTGCTATTTACATACATGCATGCATACATACATACATACATATCCATGATTCATGCACAGAAATTTCTCAAGCATATAAGATATTTCTGTGCAATCATGCATGCCAGTCAGGCACAATGTTGGTATTCCCATCCACAATTAGGCTCATAGCTGATTACTACTTATTGTGCCTCTCTGTCTTATCTTTATCCAAATTGTACCCTATAACGTTATATCCAAAATGTTTCTTGCAAATGGTTTAGCTCTTTGCAATCAGTCAGTTTATTCTTTATAATATTGGAGAAGTTTGGTCAATGGCTGTTTGTTTTATATAAACGTTCTTGAGAGTCAATTAAACAACATTAGTTTAGTTTATTTATAATAGCTACAGCATCTATATTGCTTTCTTTACTTTTCCTAGTGCAAATCTAATCACCCTCTTATCTCCAGTTTTTGGACCTTCTGAGTTTTCCCACAGACGGTAATGAAATCCTCTTCTGCCTTTCATTGATTAGCATTCTATGTTATAATAGGCTGATAAAAATTAAATGTTTACGTTTTATTGTTCAAAGCACTTCCCTCCCCTTATTTCAGAATATGCGCATTATTTACTGTGCCTTTGATTAGGGTTTTGGGAAGGAGATATCAGCTGTATTGGCTTGTACTATTCCAGGTGGTTGCTTGTATAAATTCCTCACATCATTTAGGATCTTGCTTGTGCAAGGCTATAAGAGTTGAACATTATGACCTTAAGAAATGGTCAAACCAGCTGGGGATTTCCTTCAGCATCCTAATTGCAATGGAGACCTAGAATTGGAGTAGATCAGTGGTGAGATTCAATTTCTTTTGGTTTGGTATGGTTTGGTTTAATTTTATTTGTATGCTGCCCTTTTCCCTGAAGGGACTCAGGGCGGCTCACAACTCAAAAGGGAGGTAAAATACAAACAGAGTAACAAAAACATAAAAAAACCAAACAAAAAAAAAACCATACATAGTTAAAAAGCATAACAATCATACCATTCGAAGGGGGCAGCGAGTCTTTAGCCCCAGGCCTGTCGGAACAGCCAGGTTTTAAGGGCTATGCGGAAGGCCTGGAGGGTAGTGAGGGTATGAATCTCCACGGGGAGTTCGTTCCAGAGGGTCAGAGCAGCCACAGAGAAGGCTCTCCTCCGGGTAGTCGCCAGTCAACACTGGCCGGCTGATGGAATTCGGAGGAGGCCTAGTCTGTGGGATCTAATTGGTCTAGACTCTAGTGGAGGTAATTGGCAGTAGGCGGTCTCTCAAGTACCCAGGTCCAATACCATGAAGGGCTTTGTAGGTGACGACTAGCACCTTGAAGCGTACCCGGAGATCAACAGGCAGCCAGTGCAGCTCGCGGAGGATAGGTATTACGTGGGTGAACCAAGGTGCACCCACGATCGCTCGCGCGGCTGCATTCTGGACAAGCTGAAGTCGCCGATACTCTTCAAGGGCAGCCCCATGTAGAGCACGTTGCAGTAATCCAGTCTGGAGGTCACAAGGGCACGAGTGACTGTTGTGAGAGCCTCCCAGTTCAGGTAGGGACGCAACTGGTGCACCAGGCGAACCTGGGCAAATGCCCCCTGGTCACAGCTGACAATGATGTTCAAAAGTCAGCTGTGGGTCCAGGAGGACTCCCAAGTTGCGGACCCTGTCTGAGGGGCGTACTGTTTGACCCCCCAGCCTGAGAGATGGAACACTTGGCCAATTAGTAGGAGGGAAGCACATCAGCCGCTCGGTCTTATCTGGATTGAGTACAAGCTTGTTAACCCCCATCCAGTCCCTAACAGCCTCGAGGTCCTGGCACATCATGTCAATCGTTTCATTGAGTTGGCACGGGGCGGACAGATACAACTGTGTATCATCCGCATACTGGTGGTATTTTATCTCGTGCTGTCGAATGATCTCACCCAGCGGTTTCATGTAGATATTAAAGAGGAGGGGGGACAGGACCGAACCCTGCGGCACCCCATACGTTAGGGGCCTAGGGTCGATCTCTGCCCTCCGACCAACACCGACTGCGACCTGTCCAAGAGGTAAGAGGAGAACCACCATAAGACAGTGCCTCCCACCCCCACCTCCCGCAGTCGTCGCAGAAGGATACCATGGTCGATGGTATTGAAAGCCGCAGAGAGGTCAAGGAGTACTAGGATGGAGGCATGACCTCCATCCCTGGCTCTCCAGAGATCATCGATCAATGCGACCAAAGCGGTTTCCGTGCTGTAGCCAGGCCTGAAACCCAACTGGAAGGGATCTAGATAATTGGTTTCCTCCAAGGACTGCTGGAGCTGAAAGGCTACCACCTTCTCAACAACCTTTCCACAAAGGGGAGGTTGGAGACTGGACGATAGTTGTTTAAGACAGCTGGATCCAAAGATGGCTTCTTCAGGAGGGGTCTCACCACCGCCGCCTTTAATGCGGGGGGAAAGACCCCCTCCCAAAGGGAGGCGGCAACAACCGCCTGGATCCAGCCCCGTGTCACCTCCCTGCTGTTAACAACCAGCCAGGGGGGCACGGGTCCAGTACACATGTGGAGGCACTTACAGCTCTCATGGCCTTGTCCACATCCTCAGGGGTAACAGCTTGAAAATCAATCCAGTGATGTTCTACCAGATTATCCCTTGGTGCCTCAGCTGGTTCTGCAGAATTGGAGTCCAGGTCCCTCCGAAGCCGAGCAACTTTATCCGCGAGGAATTGGACGTAGTCCTCAGCTCTGCCTTGCAAAGGATCGCTCGTATCCCTCCTATTTAGGAGGGAACGGGTTATCCTGAACAAGGCGGCTGGGCGCGACTCAGCGGAAGCAATCAGAGAGGCAATGTATGTTCTTTTTGTCGTCCTAATTGCCCGGATGTAAACTCTGATGCTGGATGTTAAAAGTGCTAGGTCTGACTCGGACTTACTGGATCTCCATCGATGCTCTAGGCGTCTCTTTCGGCGCTTCATCTCCCGGAGTTCCTCAGTAAACCAAGGGGCCCTCCTGGATCCACTGCCTCGGATCGGCCGTAAAGGCGCAATCCGGTTAAGAGCCTCTGTCGCTGCTGAATTCCAGGCAGCAACCAGAGTCTCCGCTGGACTGCGGGCGAGAGTATCAGGAATAACCCCAAGCTCCGTCTGAAAGCCCAACGGGTCCATAAGTCGCCTGGGGTGGAACCACCTAATCGGTTCCTCCTCCCTACAGTGGGGGTTTGGTCTCTGAAAGTCAAGCCTCAGTAGGCAGTGGTCCGACCATGACAGGGGTAAGATCTCACTACCCCTCAGACCAAGGTCACAGCTCCACTGCTCCGAGAGAAATACGAGGTCGAGCATGTGACCCGCTGAGTGAGTTGGGCCCTGGATTACTTGGGTCAAGCCCATGGCTATCATGGAAGCCATGAACTCCTGTGCTCCATCAGAGTGAGCGCCGATAGAAGGCAAGTTGAAATCCCCCAGAACCATAAGCCTGGGAAACTCAACTGCCAACTCGGCTACCGACTCGAGGAGCGAGGGGAGGGCTGCCGCAACGCTGTTGGGAGGCAGGTACATTAACAGCAGACCCACTTGACCCTTGAGGTCCAACTTCACCAGCAAGGACTCACACCCGGCAAGCTCCGGAGCAGGGATCCTACGAGGTACTAGGGACTCTCGGATAACAATAGCCACACCTCCACCCTTCCCTGGGATCGCAGCTGATGTAGCACCTGAAAACCCTCTGGGCACATCTACGAGGGGGACTCCTCCCTCCGGGCCCAGTCAGGTTTCAGTAATACATGCCAGGTCTGCCCTCTCGTCTAAAATTAAGTCCCCAGACGAGGGGAGCCTTTTACTACCGGTTCTGTGGGCGTGGCTTGGTGGGCATGGCATGGCATGGCTTGGTGGGTGTGGCTTAGTGGACGTGGCAGAGAAAGGATACTATAAAATCCACATTTCCTTCCCACTCCAGGAAAAGGTTACTGCAAAATCCCCATTCCCTCCCGATCAACTGGCACTCGGGAGGCAGAGAATAGATGGGGGGGGGCCAGTCAGAGGTGGTATTTTCCAGTTCTCTGAACTACTCAAAATTTCCGCTACTGGTTCTCCAGAACTGGTCAGAATCTGCTGAATACCACCTCTGGAGTAGATGGTGTAAATCTCTATGGTTTGGGAGGTTTGAGCAGTGATCTGGGTTTTATTTTTTCTAGCTTGATATGAAATGGTTTTCAGGTTTTTTTTTATTGTGTGAGCATGCTTAGACAACAAAAAGTACCTTTAGGACAACCATGACCTGGATGACTAAGAATCTCTACACAGTTTTAGCTATACAGTTTGGGATAACACCTTTTGAATGGAGTGGAGTATGAACGGATTTCCAGAGGAAAAAATTGCGGACTACAGGAACCAGGGGCACTGCTTAGGTGACCCTGAGGACGCAGAGAAACCTCCAAGTGCTTCAACGACCCTTTAAAAGGATGCAAATGACCAACTGTCTGCAAGGAGTGTAAATCCTTCCATTCCCCACCATCCAGTCAGAGCTGAATAAGCTTCTTGGATGAGAAGTAAAATGTCCTCCAAGAAAAAAACAAGTAAGTCCAGTTGCCTCCTGAAAAAGCACCTTTGGAATGCTTAGACAATCTTGGCTGATTTGAAAAGCCAAGCAAAGTTGGGCTTCATTAATATACTTGGATGGGTGATTGTCAGGAAATCTCAGGTTGTAGGTTTGACTGTGAAACTGAAAAAAATACCCTGGGAGAATGTGCTTGGAAACCGTTCATACTATTGTCAAGACAACTACATGATTATACACATCTGTAGAAAGAAGGACGAAAGGGAGGGAAAGTGAAAAAGCATCTCTTTTCTTCCTGTGTGCAATGCCAGTAAAAAAATGTAGAACTTGTGTTATGATAAGACAATGCAAATTTTAACATTTTGGTGTTATCATGTTTGGAGCCAAGACCAACTTGAAGACTTTACTTTGAATTTACCTTTATTGATATATCACATTTAGAAACTGTCCATCTACCTCATAGAGCAACACTTTTGACTTCGAGAATTCTTGATCTTAGTCCATTACATGGAGGTGATTTCTTGCCAGGGGAAAAAATAGAAATTAAAAAAAACGAACAATGAAGACGCAGTTCAGAAGAGAAATTGCCAAACAAGGAGTTAGAGAGAAAGGCAGTTTAAAAAATACTGGTGGGATCCTGCAGAATGCAGTGGGAATGCTGATCAGATGTTAGAAGTAACCAAAACAAAAATGAAAATGGAGAAAAATCAAAAGTGCTGCTCAGTAGTATGAGCAGATCAACTATTTACTGAGGGAGACAATTCAAGCAAAAACAGGAGAAATCTCTCAGCCATGCTTTCAAATTCTCGCACTAAGTAGGGATTGGAACCCAAAGGCTCCATTAAAAGGAAGCTGTCTTTGTGAAAGTGCCATAAGTTAAAAGTGAAGCATCTCTCGCTCTCTTTCTCTCTGTTTCTCTGTTGTCTGTCTGCCTCTCAGTCTCTCTATCTCTCTCTCTCTCTCTCTCTCTCTCTCTCTCTCTCTCACTCTGTCTCTGCCTGTCTGCCTGTTTCTCTGTCTCTGTCTCTTTCTCTCTGCCTGTCTTTCTGTCTGTCTGTCTCTCTCTCTGTATGTGTGTGTCTCTGTGTGTCTGTCTGTCTGTCTATCTCTCTCTCTGTGTCTCTGTGTCTGTCTCTCTCTCTCTTCTGCTCTCTCTGTGTGTCTCTCTGTCAGTCTGTCTGTCTCTCTCTGCCTGTCTCTTTCTCTCTGTCTCCATCTCTCTTTCTCTGTCTCTGTCTCTCTGTGTCTCTGTCTCTCTCGTGTTGATGCAAAACTGAATGTTGGCTTTCCACTTACTGCACAGGTCAGTTAGGAAAGCTATTTGTTATATACATACTGTAATCCACCCATCCTGCCACTGAAAGTTTATATCATATATTGATATTCTAAAAGTTATATTTTCTCTCTCTGAAATTAATGTAGTCATATGTTATAGAAGTTGGCCTTTATCCTTTTCAGACAAATTACTTGATAATGACTTGTGAAAGCCAAAAAAGTGTCCTTGTATGGAGATTAATTGTCACAGGATGGCTTGGAAGACAAAAGGGATCAGCTTGAGAAGGTGACCTTCATGGGTGTATGAATGGGTGTGCATGCAATTGTGTATGAGACAGAAAAACAATGTACTGTTTCAGAAGCACAGTATTTTGAGTTACCTATCAAGCTACACTAATGTGATTCACAAAGGAAGATGCATAAACTCAAGCATTCTGACACATGAAAGCAAATATACAGTCCATGTCCCAGGATAATGTTGCAGAATCTCATCTGGGTCAATCAGACGTTTTGTCTTCCGAACCTTCGGACTCATGCTGGAGGATGGGCTCCAGCATGAGTTCAAAAGCTCTCAAACATTCTGCTTTGTAACTAGGATTATCATTAGGTGTGAACTAAACTACTGAGCCTCACTCAACAATCCATGATTAAGTAAATGCACTGACGTAATGAAATAGATGCGGAAGGCAAAAGTGTGGTCATAGTGTGAAAACAACATCCAACAATGCAATACTATGAATATTTAGTGGGAATGAAGTCACACAGAAACAACACAGTAGTGCTTATTCCATCTTCAAGAATGCAGCCCCATTGAATTTATATTACCAACGTACAGTCGAGCAATAAATGTATTGTAAGATAGTGTTGCTCCAGGCTACATTTGATATTTGAAGGACTCCAATTTGCTGTCATAGTACTGAAATGTTATTTCTTCATCCTGATTGTAGGTAGTCTATTTCTAGCAACCCTGATTTGAAAAATATTTTCCCATGAACCAGAATTAATAGTGTCTCTTCTCCTTTTCTAGAAATGCCAGAACTATAATTAATCTTTTTTATGGAATTAGAGGAATTACAAAACAAAAACAGACACTATTAATTCACCTTTAAAAAGCTAAAAAAAGAGTATTATGGTGGGTCTGAGACAACTCGGGTTTTTAAAGATGTGATCTTTGCCTTTTGTGTAACTTTATGGATGAGCCACAGTGGCGCAGTGGTTAGGGTGCAGTACTGCAGGCTACGTCTACTGACTGCCAGCTGCCTGCAATTTGGCAATTCAAATCTCACCAGGCTCAAGGTTAAATGTTGTGGGCAATAGGCTGACTCTGTAAACTGCTTAGAGAGGGCTGTAAAGCAGTTTAAAATGGTATATACGTCTAAGTCAGTGGATCTCAACCTGTGGGTCGAGACCCCTTTGGGAGTCGAACAACCCTTTCACAGGGTCAGCTAAGACCATCGGAAAACATATTTTTGAAAAAATACGGAAAACATAAAATAATTTTATGGTTGCGGGTCACCACAACATGAGGAACTGTATTAAAGGGTTGCGGCATTAGGAAGGTTGAGACCCATTGATCTAAGTACTATTGCTATTTATCATTTTATATTACTCTGTAAACCCTTAGGGAGGGCTGTACAGCACTGTGAAGCAGTATATAAGTCTGCTATTGATATTACTTTTCTTAAATCAGGCAGACTCCAAAAACTTTGGATAATAATTCCCATATCTCAGTTACTGATTATGCTGCATAGGCGCTGTAGTTCAAATACCTGGATAATGCTGAATAATGAGAAGTGCCATTCATAATGTCAATGACTTGCTGAGTTTTCAGGCAGACATACTTTTCAATCTTACTTGGGCCTTCTAAAAAGAGAATGGGGCAATGTAGAGTATCTATAATATCAGCCAAGTTGATGCCTTTTAGGACTTAAGCGTCTCTCTGTACTGTCCGTGTTCTTGCACTGAATACTAATAGCAATACTAATTTAGCAAGCAGCCATCCGACACAGTTATTCTCTTCCAACAAAGAACTTACATCTTTCTCAGTGTCACTGGTTATAAAAATGTGTAAACTGGAGCTTTTGGGATCAAACTTTTAAAGATCTGATAGGAAATCAAACAAGAGGCATGTGATCGTGTGCTCAGATCTTACTTTAGAAAGAGGCAGAGTGGCTAGACTTGTTCTGAATTTGAAGAAACAAACCATGAGTTTGACTGCAGAGGAAAAGATGTTGCATTCAAACTATAGGAGTCTTCAAGCTCTCTGCTGAATGCCTGGAGGAGTATAAGGTGGGCAGAGAACTTACTTATCCCACCTCTTTCTCTCTCCAAACCAAGAACCTTGGGATATTCCCAAGCGGGAAGATCGGAAGAGCTTAGTATATTTGCTTGAATGTGAATGTTAACTTTTTTATTCCTCTTGAAAACCACATTTGTATTTATTTGTATTTTTAGTTTGTCAAACATGTACAAGATAGCAGATATGAGTGTAAAGATGGATATGAACAAAAGAAATGAATACAAATAGATGGGGAGTAGTACAGGGAAGTTCCCATATTTCCAACTAGTGTGAGAACTTCTCTTTCCCAGAACTCTGAGCTGAGCAGAAATAGTTGGGTTCTGGACAGGGAATTCAGCACAGATCTGTGCCCATTTTCAAGCTCTTTGCATGTTCAGGTTGATACTTGAAGAGGGATTATGTTTGAGGTATGATGGAAGGAAGCATTGATGAGACTGTATGGACACATTACTGCTCATATCTGGTAATTGCCCAAATTTATTTCAAAATCTTTTAATTACTATCAGCAGAGCATAACTCATTAATCAGTGTTAACTATCATTCGGTTCATGTGGTTGAACAATTAAAATATACCTGTGTTTTCTCCGAAATAAGCCCTACCCTGAAAATTAAACCATAGCCTGACTTTTAAGCAGTTATGCCTTTTCCTGCACTGACAATCCCTACTCACTCATGCTCATGTCACTTCCTGTCTTGACTATTGCAACACACTCTGTCCTTGGAAAGCATCTTGAAGCTCCAGTTAGTGTGAAATGCAGCAGCCAGCATGGTTTGTGCAGACCACAGTGTGCACATGTATCACCTCTCCCACAGGAGCTGCATTGGTTGCCAATTTGCTTCCGGGTGCAATTCAAGGTGTTGGTTGTTACCTTTAAAGCCCTTCATGGCTTGGGATCAGACTATCTGAGGTACCGTCTCTTTCCTGTCACATCTACTGGATCCACTAAAGTAGGGAGGCAAGAGATGTTGCAGGGTCCCATCCCTAAGGATATCTCTGGCTTTGAAGATTGCATTTTCTGCTTCTGATGAACTGTGAATCATAACATTTACTGCGTATTTGAATTCAAATATACCTAATAATGCCTTTTTAAACACATTAAAAAAACCTCAGTGACAATGTAATTTATGTAAATCTCTGAATTTTGCAATGTAACTTACCAATAATTTTTAAAAATAATGGGAAGCGTGTGGAGCTCATGAAAATAATGTATAAAACTATGCACTATATTATGGAAAAATTGATGAAAGTAGTATTGTACATTAGGTAAAATGTGTAAGAATACATAAAAAATATGCAGCAGGATACATACTTCAGCTTAGATAGATCTACAAAAATGATAAAGGTATATTAAAAAGGAAAGATATTGTATATATTTGTAAATATTGATTTGCTAATGTACATATATGAGTAAGCATACACTACATAGAATAATGATGTATAAAGAAAGTTGAAATAGCCATGAGGAAAATATGAGTGATAGTGATACTGAAACGCTGTTAAGAGTGGAAATGTGGTGTTAAAGTTGAAATATGTGTAATAAAAATTATTTTAAAAAATAATAAAAACCTCCATCTTGCCAGATTTTCACAAATATTGGGAGGGAACCCCAAGGGAAACCTAATTTCCTAATACTGCCTACATTATTTATAGTCTGTCTAATTTTCATTGGGAAAAATAGCCTTTTTTCATTTTCCATAGAGATACTAAAAAAAACACCAAATTAACTTCTTCAGACATTTCTTTTTTTTTTCCAGATGATGTTCCCTGCTTTTTTTAATCCTCTTATTGAAAAAAAAAATCTCACAAGTAAGCTACATCAGATGGCACAGAATCAGGGTCAATTCAGTGTTGGTAAGACAATTTAATTTTGTTCTTAGCACATGTCAGCCACTTGGCTTGAATTTCTGTCACATAATAGAGGGACAGATGGTTAAGAGAAGGAAAAAAACCCAAATTCATTCAGATTATCTATCAGGTTGCATTTTGATATTCACAACCACAATGACAAATGCAGGTTTCCTGCAGTGGTGCGTTTCATTTTTTTTTTACTATGGGTTTATTTTGTGGGCGCCGCCCCAATGCCCTATTTGGGCCTAGCAGGCCTCCCTGAATCCCCCTGGGAGCCATAATGGAGCTTGTGAGGACTCCTGGAAGGGGCAAGGGAAGGGAAGGGCAGGGGAAGGTGCAGCAAGTTCTGGGGAGTGGGGGAGGGGTCTACCGAAACTGTAGGCAGGAGAAGACACCTCAGTTGGAGCGCAGGGCAGACACCATGTGGCAGCTTAAGCAGGCAAGCTGCCCGGGAGGTGAAGAGTGACTGGGGGGACGGGTGGGCAGGGCGAGTGACCGGGAACCTGTTCGGGGGACAGGAAATATGGATGGTTATAATTCAAAATGTTACATGCAACGAAAGCCTTTCAGATGTTTAACTGAAATAGCGAAAGAATTTTTATGGAAAAGAAATTAACTTTAATTATCATAATTCTTTTTGAAGTTATATCTCAGAATTAGAACCTAACAACAGATTGTGCTCTGCAGTTATGCGAAGACCACTTTTCCAAGATTGTTTAGCTACTTCCCAACCCAATTTATTTCCCAGTTCTCCAGAAGCTGTAGCGTCATCTGATAGAAGTCAAGGGTTTGGGAATCATCCTAAAAACACAAAATTTTCTGAATTTGGTCACAGGTGAACGTAGGACCTTAGCAGATAAAAAAATTAAATTCCGGCGTCTCCATTTCCGTGGGTGGATTATTTAGGAAGGGATGGCAATAGATCATGACCTTGGACAGCTGATACCAATCAGAGCAGCCAACCTGGAACTAGAGAGACAAATAGGATCACTTATATAAGAGAGTTTCTAATGTTCTTATTAGGAATAAGAGACAAAATTACTTTTGTAAACAAAATATAGATTAGACCAGATTTCTGTATATAAAATCCTCCAGATGTATAAGATATACTTTCTATTCTATCTTGCTAGCATGATTATAGCCATGCCAGCTGGGAAGTCTAGTGCTTTGTAAGACTACAAATTAAGTAAGGCTAGTGCCTTATTTTACTCCAAGAGTAGATAAACAGGTTATTCTTTCGCTGACCAACTTTTCCTATGTATCTCATTGCAATAAAATAAAGATACATCTACCAACTTTCCCTCTTTTGCCCTCTATTCAGCTGATTTCTCTTTGCTTTGCTTTGATTGGTCTGTCATTTAAATGATTTAGTGGAAATCTCAACATAAAGCATGTTCCAGTCAGGGGCAAGGGACACAGTGGCTCAGTGGCTAAGACGCTGAGCTTGTCGCTGAGAAGGTTAGCAGTTCAGCGGTTCGAATCTCTAGCGCGGTGTAACGAAGTGAGCTCCCGTTACCTGTTCCAGATTCTGCCAACCTAGCAGTTTGAAAGCACATTAAAAATGCAAGTAGAAAAATAGAGACCACCTTTGATAGGAAGGTAACAGCGCTCTGTGCGCCTTCAGCATTTAGTCATGCCAGCCACATGACCACAGAGACGTCTTTGGACAGCGCTGGCTCTTTGGCTTAGAAACGGAGATGAATGTCACTCTTAGAGTTGGAAACAACTAGCATGCATGTGCGGGGGAACTTTTACCTTTAGGTCAGGGCCAGGTAATCATGGCAACTTTACAATCCATGGACTTCAAGTCCCAGAATTCCTGAGTCAGTCACTGAGAGTTGAAGTCTCCAGAATTCAGAGTTGCCATAGTCCCCCCCACCAGGTGATGCGCAAAAAAGGGCACACTGTTTTACACATTTTGAAACATCCATTTTTGAGCTACTTGTTGTAGAAGCTGCTTTTTCATTTTGTGCTGACCATCAAGTCTATGTCTCTATTTTCTTTTAACAAATACTGAGCTTAGCAATTAATCAATTCAAGCTATTAGTCCTTATATCTGATTTTGATTAGTTGGAATACATGGCATTTGTATATTAGCATGAAGATGGAGCTAAACAGAAAATGGAGTACAGGTGATCCTTGACTTATAACCATTCAGTTAACAATTGATTAACTGCTAAGGTCAAGATTTGTTAAAAGAAAATAGAGAAGTTATAACAGACTTCCCTGGGGGTAGTTTATGACTGGATTTGAACCAAAGGCTTTTTTCAGGAGGCAACTAGACTTTCTTGTTTATAATTTGAAGGTGTTTTGCTTCTCATCCAAGAATGAGATTTTATCTGCTATCCTGTCAGAGCTGAAGAAGGTTCTTGGATAAGAAGCTGTAGGAAGTTAGCACTCACTCCTCTCCTAGAAAAATGAAGTATTGTAGGTAATATTAAAAAGAATATTCCCCCTAAAAGGGAGGTAGAAACTCAGCCCCCAACCTTTGTCAATGAGCCATTAAGGCCTGAGCCAATCTATTCTATGTAACAAAGATCTACCTCGTTGAGGCAGAGCCATAATAGGAATCCCAAAGCTTTTTCATTACATCATCACCCAGCAACAGCTCAACTAAGCTTGGGACTCAAAGACAGACAGGCTCCAAAGTTAGCTGATCCCCCCTCCTGGAAGTCTGACGACCAATCAGAATGCATTTCTTATACAGGAACAGGAAGCTCCAAGGTGGGACCCAAGAGAAGGTATAAACATTTCCCTTTTTTCTTCAAGATCTTCAATGCGTATGATCCCCTTTTCCCCCAGAACCTCAAACCATGTGGCCCTGTCCACCATTAAAACCATCTTTCCAAGCAGCCATCATGTTTCCAATGTCTTTCTCCCCACTTGGAACAGAACCCAAGAAGGACATTTCTTCCAACAATGCGAAATGTCTTTAAAGAAAAAACAAGAAAGTCCAGTTTCCTCCTTAAAAAAGCACCTTTGGGACAGCCATGACCTGGATGATTGAGAATCTCTACAGACTGGATTTGAAGTTCTGAAGCACTCAGAGTGCACATGACTTCACTTTGGGTGTTCAGCAACTGGGTCATATTCACAGCCGTTTGTAGCATCCCATGGCTGTGTGACCAGCTGTGTTTCACTATGTTTTTGCTGAAAACTATCCCAACTATCACAAATTACGACCATGATGGGCAAGCTCAATTCTGGTTGTAACTTGAGGACTATCTATAGTAGAAACAAAAGAAAAAAAAAGCCAAGCACTCTTTCAAGGAGATCCCCCCCCCAACCATCTAGTTGTTCTTCAGGGAATCTGTATCTATTAATGCAGAAATACAAAGCCTTGATATCTTGCTTCAATCCCCCCATTCTGTTTTAAGCCCTTTGAAGTTGGTAGAAAAATACATTGTAGGAGAGAACAGAGTAATTTGGCAGGAGATAATATTTACCTGAAAGGATTTGAATTCCCCTTCATATATAAGAAATGTGTAGGCAGTAAAAAACCCCATAAAAGTAGGAAGTTTATTGAAGGAACTGGCATACTTTGCACCAAAGTTAGGTAACTATTATTAGGGAAGAGTGACTTTCTTAACAATAGGAGCCATTTTTACTCAATGTTCAGTGTCTGAAAGAGTAACAAAAGGTGGCTAAAATTAGCTTGTCCCATTTTCATCCAGGGGCATACAATCTTTTGGGGAAAATATTTGGAATTTAAAAATATATGGTGGCACACTAGAAGCCACCACAAGAGTGTCAAAATTCCAAGTAATACATCCCCTTTGATGAGAACTCTGAGGCAGGAATATTCCTCAAAGAACATTTTATTAGGACATATCAAATTGGTGCAGACTTAATGGAAAACCAGCTCTAGGTTTCCTCCAGTTTTACACCCCATTAAAAGTAAAATTTGTCACTTTCTCCCTGCCAGTCTCCAGTCACATAGTCCAATCATCATGTAGTCCAGTTGCTAGGTGACCTCAGTCTCCACCTTTCGAACACCTGCACAAACATCCTTGATTCCCAGGAGAAATTTTGGCTACAACACCCCAGCTATCTCTACCTGCCTCCTTACTCCAGGCTGTGTCAGCCATGAAGCAACATGAAGAGAAACCTCCTTAGAGGAAAGCTACAAAAAGAAAATGGTGACAGTCAGGGTTGACAGAGAGAATACCAGTTGCCACGAGGGACTTGCCTTTTCAAAAATAGCTGCTGTGTATTATGAGCCAAGCTTTTACCAATCTGTATTCTGAAACTCCACAATATTTTAACTTGCTATTTTTGACTATTTTTCAATTACACGCTCCCACCAATTTTTCATTATCGCCACATGATAATTTTTACAGATGTTCGAATGAATCATTCTAGTGACCGTGCTATATTGTTGTTTATAAACAGTTTGGGTGGCTGATTGCACTTCTTTCACAAGCTGAGTATATGAGCTATAGTTTCTTCTGCTTCTTTGCATAAGCTTCATTTTGAATCACTGGATGGTTTTGAAGACATTAATTTGAAAAGCTTGCTCTTGCACAGACAAAAATCAAGACTTCGGGTTTTTTTATGCTTCAGTTGTTAGCCATTAACAAGTTTTATCTTTATTCACTTTCCCCTTGATCTTTTGTAGAAAGTGTACTAAGCCATGGATTGTTTTACTGTAATCCAGTGGCAAGGCAAGATGAAAAATTTCACACATTGATATCGTAAACCCTAGTTTACAAGCAATGGTTACATAGTGTGCAGTTCGCCAAATTATCCACAAAGAAACCACATGATTAGTGTGATGTCCAAACCCAATGCATTTGGCTCGATAACTGAATTAATCCATTTTCTGAATTTAATACGTTAAAATAATTAACCAACCAAAAAGACTGGATACAAATAACTTGTTACATAATCACCAGTAGTAAAGCAAGCCTCCCACTGAAACAGTGGGAATCTTAATTCTAACAAAGTTTCCAGATTTTACAAAAGCAGCTACTTGGTTTATATTTGACCCAGTTAAGTGAATACAGCCAGTGACTGAATTCAGAAAATTTGGCTAAATTTAAAGGGAGCAATGCTGAGAGCGTGAAGGTTAATTAAGACAATTAATTTTAAACAAGATTGGAGGCATATAGATATCATTGCTATAATTGCTGTGATAATAAGGAAGCATCAGATATGCTCCTTACCTTGACCTTTGCACAACCCATTACTGTTGCACAATTGTGCTAATACCTACATCAGTTGTTCAGAAATTATAAAACAAGGCATTTGGCAGGCTGGGCACAAGCAGACACAGTTAATTAGATTTTCCTCCAAAAGAAATGGCCCAGTATAATAATGTATTCAAAGTGTCATGGGAACTACAATTTTGCACTGCAACAGAAAATGAGTTAAAAAGAAAACAACTGGTGTATATTTAAATGATATACATTTAAATGGTGAAAAAAGGCAATATTTGCTGTTTCCTTTGTGAAGCCGTAAAGGCTGTTTTTAAAGAAAAAAAAACATAATGCCCAATCTGTAAAAAAAATAAATGTTTCTGGCCTTCAACATATACATAGTGGATTTGATGTCAGAATGGAAGAACAGCTCAGTGATTGGTCCATCTTCAAATGTAGAATACAAAATAACAGAGTTGGAAGGGACCTTGGAGGTCTTCTAGTCCAATTCCTTGCTCAAGCAGGAGACCCTATACCAGTGATGGCAAACCTTTTGGGCACTGAGTGCCCAAACCGGAAGATGCGCACGCGCCAGAACCTGAATACCACTGGCCAGCGGGAGGCAGGGTATCCCAATACCAGCAGCTCTGCAAGAGACATGATCTTTTTCTTTCGTGAGCTTCTGTTTTACCGTTTGTGGGAAAACGTCTGTTTTCCTGCAAATGACAGCGAGAAACTCCATGGAAAAAAGTGGTGAAGCTGAGCTGGGGCAACTGCGCATGTGCCCACAGAGAGGACTCTGTGTGCTACCTCTGACACGCATGCCATAGGTTCACCATCACGGCCCTGTACCATTCCAGACAAATGGATGTCCAATTTCTTCTTTAAAACCTCCAAAGATGAAGCACCCACAACTTCTGAAGGCTAGCCTTTCCACTGATCAATTGTTCTAATTAGGCGGGAAAGTTCTCTTTGTTTCTGGTTGGTTCTCTCCTTGATTATTTTCCATCCATTGGTTTTTGTCTTGCCTTCAGGTGCTTTGGAGAATAGGTTGACCCTAGAAGACAGGTTGAGCCTACAAGAAGAACAAGGTGACTTCTTATCTTGCCCTGAGGTACTATGTAGATATTCCATTTTGTATTTTTCTGGGCTGCTTGGAAAGAAATGGTGAGATGGTTAGCTCTTAAGATCAGAGTGTGGGGATAGAAGAAAATTGGAAACGGGGGAGATTGCTCTATACATTTTAGAGATGTGATGGCGAACCTTTTGTGGCTTGCATGCCAAAGCGGGGGGTCATGCATGGGCGTGCCACACCCATAATTCTATGCGCATGACCCCAGCGCGCATATGCTCATGACCAGCACTCCCCCCCATTTTTGGTGTGCTTTTTTCGCCCTCCCCAGGCTTTAGAGGCTTTATAGGAGCCTGGGGAGGGCAAAAACAGCTTCCCCCACCTCCCCGGAGGCCCCCAGAGGCTTCAGGAGCTTCCCTGAAGCCTCTGGAGCGCGAAAAACTGGCCCTATGGGCAAACTGGAAGTTTGGGAATGGACTTCTGGATTGCTCTTAGGGTTGCTTTTGCCCTCCAGAGCCTTCAAGGAAACCTCCTGAAGGATCCTGAATGCTGGAGGGCTAAAACCGACCCTATGAGCAACCCGGAAGTGACTTCTGGTTTGCTCGTAGGGTCGTTTTTTGCCATCCGGAGGCTTCAGGGAAGCTCCTAAAGTCTCCGAGGGTGAAAAATGGCCTCAAAAGAAGGCCAAAGTCAGCTGGCCAGTGAGCATGTGCTGACAGGGCAACACGTGCTCAGACAAATGGCTCCACGTTCACCATCACGGTTTTAGAATAATTAAATTTGGATTGCAGAAATCTGGAGACCTACATCCCCCCTCTCCCACTCCAATTATTAATTATTTTTATAGCTCAGATTGGATAGCCCTAATACATCATTCCAATTTGTAAAACTTCTTGCAAGAAGCTGAGCCCAATAAACTTGACTTTGACAGCAACAAACACAATGCATAGGGAGAAAATAATAAAATGTCCCTTCCTGTAAAACGCCTTTCTTTGACACCAAGAATGCTGAAACACAGAAAGATGCTAATCTCTCATTTGGTGCAAAGGGAATTACTTGAAGCTCTGAATTAAGCAAAAGCTTCTTTATCCAACCCTTTCAAGCTTAATTCCTATCTAAAGAGAAATATTTCACATCACTGCATTTTCTTCTCATTCCTTTGAGATCAAAGCTTGTGGTTCAAGTTAGTGTTTGAATTTAGAATGTTAGATTGCATTATGAACACATATGCCACATTCACTTTATCTCAATAAATCAAGATGGTTTATACCTCATTACTCGACTGCTTCAGAATTCATTGAATTAGATATTTAATAGAATAATAGAGTTGGAAGGGAGCTTGAAGTTCTTCTAGTCTAACTCCCTGCTCAGACAGGAAACCCTATACCATTTCGGACAAATGGTTGTCCAATCTCTTCTTAAAAACTTCCAGTGTTGCAGCATTCACAACTTCTGGAGCCAAGTCGATCCACTGATTAATTGTTCTGTCAGGAAATATCCACTTAGTTCTACGTTCTTTCCTTGACACATTTTGAATAAAAAATCTTGTCCAAATACTCATCTTTTTTCCAGTACTCAATACGTAAGATGCCTGGTGACTCCCTACTCCTTCCCGCCAAAATAAAGGGTCACATGGTAAATCACATGGTTCTCATGGCGAAAAGAGTAAGGTTCTACATTTAGGCAAGAAAAACGAAATGCACAGGTACAGTATAGGTGGTACTTGCTCAATAGTAGTAACTGTGAGAGGGATCTTGGAGTCCTAGTGGACAACCATTTAATGAGCCAGCAGTGTGCAGCAGCTGCCAAAAAAGCCAACACGGTTCTAGGCTGCATAAACAAATAAACAAAGAATCAAGATCACATGAAGTGTTAATACCACTTTATAATGCCTTGGTAAGGCCACACATGGAATACTGCATTCAGTTTTGATCGCCACGATGTAGAAAAGATGTGGAGACTCTAGAAAGAGTGCAGAGAAGAGCAACAAAGATGATTAGGGGACTGGAGACTAAAACATATGAAGAACGGTTGCAGGAACTGGGTATGTCTAGTTTAATAGAAAGAAGGACTAGGGGAGACATGATAGCAGTGTTCCAATATCTCAGGGGTTGCCACAAAGAAGAGGGAGTCAAACTATTCTCCAAGGCACCTGAGGGTAGAACAAGAAGCAATGTGTGGAAACTAATCAAGGAGAGAAGCAACTTAGAACTGAGGAGAAATTTCCTGACAGAACAATTAATCAGTGGAACAGCTCGCCTCCAGAAGTTGTGAATGCCCCAACACTGGAAGTCTTTAAGAAGATGTTGGATAGCAATTTGTCTGGAACAGTATAGGGTTTCCTGCCTAGGCAGGGGGTTGGACTAGAAGACCTCCAAGGTCCCTTCCAACTCTGCTATTATATTGTATTGCTTGGTATTCATTATTTTTAGTATTCATTGCACCTCCTAGAACGAATCCCAAACAAATACTGAAGTACCACCATATCTCAGTGTTCATTAGAGTTATTACTTTGCTATCAAGCAAAACAAACTGGCAAATGGAATATCAAATTTCTATCCACCTACACACTATGGTTCAAACAAAGCAAGAGTTATTTATCCTTTCGATAAATCTTAATGGAATCCCTTCCCATTTCTTCTCTGAATGACTTCTTGTATTAGACCAATTATAGATTTGCTTCTTCTCTTTTTTAAAAAAGTTTTTTTAATTTATTTTAATACAAACATACCATCTTTCATTAAACAGTGTGTAATCTGGGTACAACTATTTTGCGCAATAGCAATCAAATTTGTATTTGTATTTGTATTTATTAGTACTTATAGGCCGCCCTTTTCCCTGAGGGGACTCAGGCGGCTTACATAAAATGAGGGGAGGGGTATACAGACAATAGACACAAACAATACATAGAAGTAAAATAATAAGCAACATTCATTCATCATTCGGGTGGGGGCAGATTACGATCTTTATCCCCAGGCCTGACGGGATAGCCAGGTCTTAAGGGCTGTGCGGAAGGTCTGGACGGTGGTGAGGGTACGAATCTCCATGGGGAGATCGTTCCAAAGGGTTGGAGCTACTACTGAAAAGGCTCTCCTCCGTGTAGTTGCCAGTCGGCACTGACTGGCAGATGGAACTCGGAGGAGGCCTAATCTATGTGATCTAATTGGTCGCAGGGAGGTAATTGGCAGGAGGCGGTCTCTCAAGTACGCAGATCCACTACCATGAAGGGCTTTATGAGTGACAAGTAGCACCTTGAAGCGCACCCGGAGATCAACAGGTAGCCAGCGCAGCTCGCGGAGGATAGGTGTTAGTGGGTGAACCGAGGTGCACCCACAATCGCTCGCGCGGCTGCGTTCTGGACTAGCTGAAGTCGCCGGATGCTCTTCAAGGGCAGCCCCATGTAGAGCACATTGCAGTATTCCAGCCTAGAGGTCACAAGGGCCCGAGTGACTGTTGTGAGGGCCTCCTGGTTCAGGTAAGGTCGCAACTGGCGCACCAGGCGAACCTGGGCAAATGCCCCCTGGTCACAGCCGTCAGATGATGGTCGAAAGTCAGCTGTGGATCCAGGAGGACTCCCAAGTTGCGAACCCTTTTACAGCCAATATTATTTTATCTATTCTTAAATTAAAACTAATACGTAACATACTATTATAACAACCCTTCTTAACATTTAACTTTATTAATACAATTTCCCTTCAACCCTCTGCTTTTCTTTCTAATTTCATATTTATTCTCTAACCACTGATAAAATAACTCCCATACTATTTGCTTCTCAGCATTAGAGATTTTTGATCCAAGGATGAATTACTTATGCTTGTGTATTCTTAACTGAAGGATGCAAAAAAATTAATGCTATTTTTATGATTCCATATTCAACCACTGTTGAATGAGTTGAAATCATGGTTGAAATTACAGGTATTCAGGGAAATCCATCCCGTTTTACACAGGCAGGATATATTTATCTGATCACACACAGTTGAACTACTTCGCTCAAATGATCACGTATGACTCTGAAATACCCATAATGCTGGGGAGATGACAGAATTTAGACAAAATTGACTTGCCTGATTCTTAGCAACTAGAAACCCCTTCTGAACTTTTTACTGAAAAAAAGAAAAACAGTTAACTTGTGATTTATGGTTGTGATGATTTCAAAAGCTAGATTATGGAAAGAACAACATTATCTTGCAGACTTAGAGAGGAAAATATAAACGTAATGGCTGCGAAAAAGATTGAAAACAGCTTCTCCATTTTTTTCTTTTCTTTCTTAGTACTGTTTTCATTTATTACTTTATTTTCTTTACCCTTTTTTCAAAGTTTGTAACACTTTTATTCTCTCAAAATTCTCTAATAACAAATGTATAAACATAATCTGAGTTTGTGTTAAAAAAAATCAGTGCGGTGGAGAAATACAATTAAGACTGACAGAGCTAGGATCAAATTTCCTTACAGCCATGCAGTTAAACAACTCACTTGCCTCTACCTCAAATAATATTGTGAAGACAAAATGGTTAAGGAGAGAACAATATATGTTGTCTGCAAATATATAAATTTGGTAATAATAACAGCAACAACAATATCGATTTATGAGTTTGGATCTCCAATGAGTGATATCCATTAGAAAGTTCCTCACTTGATGGAAATTACCAAATGACTACTATATGTGATCTCATCCCAAAATGTGGAAACACATTCAGATGCACGATTAATTTAGTGTATTTATCTCATTAAAATGCCATTTCAAATGATTGAGGGTTTTTTTTTTTTTTGCAACTTGTCCTTGCTTCCTGTATCAGCAAGCATTCTGAAATTAAGTGACAGCTTTCAAACCTCTATGTCAAAACAACACAATTAAGACAGTAAAATTCTGGAACGATCATCTTTAATCAGTCAGAAATGACTCACATCTAACTTGGTTGGTATTGCATTTCTAATTCTACCCATTAAGGCAGATTCTGAGGGTTTTTTTTTTCCAGTGGCTGAGTAATCTGATATAATATCCGGCATTTTAATTTAAAACATTGGATAGAGTAGTAGAAAGAACATTTGGGCATTCTGTTTCAATTCTACAGTGCATCAATGGTGACAGTTCAATGCTTCTTGAATCGAGATTCTCAATATTTTGAGAATCATAATAAGTTGGTAGAGTTTGTTACAAAACTAGCTAAGTATTAAAGACACAACCATATGCATACCGCTTTGATATATGTTAATATGGCTGGAAAAGTAGAATTGGAGAATACTTATGATGTGTGTGTGTGTGTGTGTGTGTTGGTTCCTTCAAATCAAGTTGACTCCTGGCAACTGCCTGGACAAGTTCGTGAAGTTTTCTTGGCAAGATTTCAGAAGTGATTTGTCATTGCCTTCTTCCTTGGGCTGAGAGAGAGCGATTGGGCCAGGTTCACCCTGCTGGCTGAATCTAAGGCAGAAGAAGACTCACAGTCTCCTGGTTTCTAGCCAGGTGGCTTAACCACTACATCAAACTAGCTCTTAGGATATGGATTACTGTCTTATTAAGTAATTGTAGGTTGATGGAAAATCCATGCCTATCTGCTACCTCTTATCTTTTGTTCTGTAGAAAAGCAAACAAACAAGCAACTCGGGTGCTCCATTCAGATCAAGGTGGAGGACAGTAGTTCAGTGATAGGAGTACATCCACTTCCATGGTTGGGGAAAAGTACAGATAGTCCTTGACTTACAACAGTGGCCATTTGAAGTTACAACAACACAGAAAAAATGGACATGACCATTTTTCACACTAATGACCATTGCAGTATCCCCATGGTTGCTTGACAACTGACTCACATTTATGAGGGTTTCAGTGTCCAGTGATCGCCCTTTGTGACCTTCTGACAAAGTCAGCAAGGAAACCAGATTCACTTACCGTATTTTTCAGAGTATAAGACGCACATTTTTTCCTCAAAAAGAGGCTGAAAATTTGGATGTGTCTTATACAGTACATCGAATACAGCCTTTTTGCCTCCCGAAGCCCCACTCCTTTACCAAAATGGCTGTGCTTACCCTTATGGAGGCTTTCAGAGAGTTCCTGGGGGCTGGGGAGGGCAGAAATGAGCGGAAAATTTGCCGTTTTTTGCACCCCAGCCCCCAACAGCACTCTATAAAGCCTCCATAAGGCTATGCATGCAATTCTTTTGACAAAAATGGGTCAATTTTCATGAAAATCTACTGTTTTTTGCTCATTTTTGCCTCCCCCCAGGACCACTCTGCAAGCACCCCCCCAAGGCTATTCATGCCTTTTATTTGAAAAAAAAAGGGCCCGTTTTAGCAAAAAATGTGTCATTTTTGGGAGGTTTGCAGAGTGCAAAATCTTTTTTTTTCCTTTCAGAAAGCTCTTTAGTTAGAGTGACTGATGAGAATTACATTGATCAAGTGCTGTGCCAGCAGAAACAAAGTCTTAGGTGCTGCAGGTTGTCAGCGATTTCCTTCTCCAGCACATAGAGAAATACACCTGGAAACACCTACCTACCTAACTACTACTCTCTCTCCCTCCCTACCTACTGTATTTCTCTCTCTCTCTCCTCTCTCTCTCCATCCCTCCCTCTATCTCCCCACCTATCTACCTACTCACTCTCTCCCTACCTACCTACTGTATCTCTCTCTCTTTCTCCCTCTATTTACTACCTACCTACCTACCTACCTACCTATCTCCCTCCCTCCCTACTGTATTTTTCTCTCTCCCTCTATCTACCTACCTGCCTACTTTTTTAAAAATTTGCCTCTTCAAAACCTTGGTGCGTCTTATACTCCGGTGCGTCTTATACTCTGAAAAATATGGTAACTACTATGTTACTCACTTAATAACTGCAGTGATTCACTTAACAAATATGTCAAGAAAAGTTATAAAATTCTGCGAAACTCACTTAACAAATGTCTCGCTTAGCAACAGAAATTTTGGGCAAAATTGTGATCTTAAGTTGAGGACTACCCGTATTCACAATGATGAAGGTGTCAGGGTTCCAAGTAATACACCCATAAAAAACAGAACTCTGAGGCAAGCAAGTTCCTGAAAGAACAAGTTTACGGGATATATCATATTGGCACAGACTGGTGAAAAACAACTCTAAAGGTTCCTGTGGTTTTCACTTAATTAAAAGTAAAAGTCCCCCCCCCTTTTCCAAACTATCAGTCACATGGTCCAATTAAGGTGCTATCCAGTGGCTTGGAAATTTCACTCCTTCTCTCTCCAGCCACCTGTGAGAATGTCCTGGGTTCTCAGGAGAAACTATTTTTTGGGGGGGCTGCAAAACTCCATTTATCTCTATTCTCTGTTCCCTATCTCTCATCACCATTGTGGCAACACTGAAGCCTCAAAGATGGCCTCAGTCAGGCCAGCTTCAGAGCTGACAGAAGGATAATGAAGAAATCCTTCCTGTTATTATCACTTTCACTTCCAACTAGGTTTCTGGGATCTTAAAGGGATGCAAATTATAAAAACATAATATACATTTCTGGCTACTTTTTGGTAGTAGTAAAAAAAATAGCCTACTTTGCTAAGCCACATCAGAACATGACACTTGCTCACTACTCAGAGAGATGGATTGGCCATAGTATTGCTGTTTTGGCTACAATTTCACTTATTACTTTTTATCTCAATTTGAACACTTCTTAATGGTCTTAAAATAGAAAGACCTAACATCAGATATTTCAGTCATTGAGTCATTCACTGTAGTATCTGTTGAATACTAGCGCGGGAAATGAGGTCTCTCTTTCTGGTTGGTTCTTGGGCGGAGCCGGTTCAATCCTCGCCTGATTGGTCGAGCTACTCGACGCCCCATTGGCTCCTTGCTTAAACTCGGAGGTATAAATGTTTGGCGCGAACCACGCCACGTTGAATCGTAGTTACTCTGTTGAATAAAGGTTGCTGCTTAGTTTTATCCTCTTGTCGCGTCCTTTTTTTTCCTCGCTCCAAGATGCAAAACTGGCGACGAAGGTGGGATGAGATCCCCGCGACCACGGAGAAGAATAAGCCAGCTTGCCACCGCGTCTGAACCAGCACGGATACGCTCTTCAGGCTGAGAACCCCGGCAGCGAATGCAAAAAATTTTTCCGCCTGTTTCGTACTACAATGGCATCAGCGCTCCCTCCTTTTGCGCCGTTCGGATCTGCCGGAGAATCATGGGATGGCTTCATGGAGCGTTTCGAGTGCTATTTAATTGCATCGAAGAACCGGGCACAGACCGACGAAGAGAAGTGCAGTTTCTTCTTGTCCTGCTGTGAGCCTTCCATGTTCGCCTCTGCGAGAGCTCTGGCGCCCCGAGGCCAGCTTACAAACTTGGGTGGGATGAGCTAATGTCCAGGTTGAGGGATCACTACGCTCCCTCACCTTCTTTGATCGCACGCCGCTTCACTTTCCGCCGCCGAGTGCAAAAGCCCAATGAATCCATCAGCCAGTTCCTAGAGGCTTTGCGCACAGTGGCCGCCCAGTGCGACTTTGCAGACCTGGAGGAGAACCTCGTGGAGCAGTTTGTATGCGGGGTCCGTGACGTGCAATTGCGCAGCCGTATGCTCCGGAATCATAAAATTACTTTGGTGCAAGCCGTGGAGACCGCACGAGCAGCAGAGCTCTCCGAACAATCCACGGCCGACATCGAGCGCCTCCAGCTGAAACCCCCCGCGCAAACTGCTGCGGGGCCTTCCACCCAGACGAACCTCGTCGACGACCTCCCTCCTACGGAAGATGAGGAGGAGGAAACCGTCGGGCAAATGAGGACGCAGTCGAAGCGGAGACCACACCAGCAACCACCGACGTCCGCTCAGCCAGTCTCAAACGCACCTTGCCGCGGATGCGGCGGCCGCCACAGCCGCGCATCCTGCCCGTTCCGTTCCGCTGTTTGCCGTCGCTGCCGAGGAGAAGGACACCTCGCCAGGGTCTGCCGGGCTCTTGTGCCAGCCCCATCGTTTATGCAGCCCAGCGACCAACGCCAGGCACCGCAACGCCGCCAACAACCACGCCCTGCGAGGCGAGCTGAGGACTGCCATTCTACCTACCAGCTCTCTAGCGCTGACTGCGTGGTTTACCAGGCTACCCACGTCCCCGCCGGCGATCGCAAAATTAGCACCGCCGTCCGACTTGAAGGTCAGCTTTGCCGAATGGAGGTGGACTCTGGGTCTTCCCGTTCCCTTTTATCTTGGGCCCTGTTTTCCCGCCTTTGCCCTAGGGTTCCCCAGAGTAAATTGCGCCCCGTTGGGGTCCCTCTTAGACTACCAGGGAAATGGGATTCCCACGGCAGGAATATTCCACATCCGGGTGGAATACGGAGATTTTAAGGGGAAACTTCCAGTTTTAATTGTCAGGAATGACCTGCCCGCTCTCCTTGGGTTGGATTGGTTTCCTGCCTTGGGCCTCACTATAGAGGGGGTGCACAGGGTAGTTCCCCGCACCGTAGACAGCGTTTTAGATGAGTTCGCAGATGTGTTCGATGGGAAATTGGGCTGTTATAAGGGCACCCCTATTTCCCTTTGCCTCGATCCCCAGGTCGTGCCCATCAGGCTGAAGGCACGTAGGGTCCCTTTCGCATTGAGAGCAAAGGTAGACGCGGAACTTGATAAGCTTATAGAGCAGGGGGTAATTGAGCCCGTAGATCATGCCTGTTGGGAAACCCCCATAGTTCTCCCGGTCAAACCCGATGGATCGGTGAGAATATGTGCCGACTATAAGTCGACCATCAATTTGGCCCTGCAGGCAAATCCATATCCTGTTCCCGTAGTACAACACCTACTCCACTCCTTAGGGCAAGGCCGTATTTTCGCCAAGTTAGATATGGCACAGGCCTACCAGCAGCTTCCCGTAGATGATGATGCGGCTACAGCCAGACCATCGTCACTCACCGCGGGGCCTTCCGTTGCCGCCGTCTTCAATTCGGCGTTTCGGTTGCCCCGGGGATTTTTCAGAGCCTCATGGAGCGGTTGCTCCATGGGCTCCCAGGCGTCGTTCCTTATTTTGACGACGTCCTGGTCGCAGCCCCCAGCCACTCGGAACTCCTAAAATACTGCGGGAGGTCCTCACACGTTTTAGGGAGGCAGGATTGAAATTAAAGCGCAGCAAATGCGAAATCGCTGTCCCCAAGGTAGAATTTTTGGGATTTCTCATCGATGCACAAGGCATCCACCCCACTCCTTCCAAAGTTGCCGCATCAAAAACGCACCGGCACCCACCTCTAGGGCGGAATTGCAGGCGTTCCTGGGGCTTTTAAATTTCTATGCCCCTTTTATCCCCCACAAGGCGTCGTTAGCTGAGCCGCTACACCGACTGCTTGATCGGTCAGCGGCCTGGAAATGGGGTAGCCGTGAAGCGCACGGTTCGCGGCTATAAAAGATATTTTAACCTCGTCGGCAGTCCTAATTCAATATAGCGATAGGATGCCTCTAGTCTTGACGTGCGACGCCCCCTATGGCATAGGGGCGGTTCTGAGCCATGCTCTCCCAAACGGCTCAGAGGCTCCCATAGCCTTCTACTCCCGGACACTCTCCTCTACGGAGCGGAACTACAGCCAAATTGATAAAGAAGCTCTGGCTGCAGTGTCCGGCGTTAAGCGATTCCATGATTATCTCTATGGCAGGAATTTCACCCTTGTCACGGATCATAAGCCGCTCCTGGGGCTATTGGCAGGCGACAAGCCAACCCCCCCCCATCTTGTCTCCCCGTATGACACGCTGGACTGAGTTCCTAACAGCGTATTCGTATACGCTGTTATACCGTCCGGGTAAGCAGTTAGGGCACGCAGACGCCCTGAGCCGTTGCCCCTTGCCACAGACGGATACAGCCCACGTGCCCGCTCTTTCTATCTTGTCCATTGCGAATCCGACCTCCCCGTCTCTGCCGCGGACGTTGCAGCTTGTACAAAGGCCGACCCCGTCTTATCCCAAGTAGCTTCATGGGTTTTGAGGGGTTGGCCCGCGGAAAAGGTAGCGGAAGGATTCCGACCATTTAAAGCACGACAAGCCGAACTTGCTCTTCACGGGGGTTGTCTTGTTTGGGGGGATAGGGTAGTGATTCCCACAGCCCTTCGGGCACGAATCCTGCCCGCACTCCACAAAAACCATCCAGGCATAGCGAGAATGAAAGCCTTAGCCCGCAGTTATGTGTGGTGGCCCTTGCTAGATGCGGAAATTGCAGATTACGTAGGCCGATGCAAGATATGCCAAAATTCTAGGCCGAATCCCCCCACAGCCGCTCCTCGCGAGTGGGAAATTCCTAGAGGCCCATGGTCCCGTCTACACATTGACTTTGCCGGCCCCTTCCATGGCCGAAACTTCATGATAGTAGTCGATGCTTACTCTAAGTGGGTGGAGCTGGTAATCATGACTTCCACTACAGCAGAGAGCACAGTGAGGGCCCTTCGTAAGATGTTTGCCACACATGGGTTACCGGATGTGATAGTCTCAGATAATGGGCCCCAGTTACTTCCACCACATTCCAAGAATTCCTGGCCAAACAAGGAATCAGACACGCAGCCACAGCCTTATCATCCAGCGAGTACGGCGGCGGGCGGAGCGCAGGTTCGCTCAGCCAAAGAAGCCTTGGGCCGCATGGATCAGGGCGATTGGCAAGAAAGAGTGGCGGCTTACCTTCAGCCAACACTCCACACCTGTCCAACGACTAATAAAAGTCCGGCGGAGCTTCTGGGTAGGAGATTGCGAACCCCCTAGACAGACTCCATCCACTTACGCAGGGGATTTGCCGGGCAGCCTGGGGGCCCTCCCTTCCCACGCGTTTAAGTTAGGGGATCCCGTATGGGCCCGTTCCTTTCTGGGGATCCACGGTGGGTTCCCGCAACCATCACAGCCCTGACTGGCCCCTGTTCCTTCAGGCGGCGGCCTGGCCGACGGAACACAATGGAGGCGCCACCTGGACCAGTTAAGGCGAGCCTCCCCGCGGAAGCAGACGGCCCGAGCCTCGCAGACATTCGTTCTCAGCATGAGCTACCCTCGATGACCTTTTCCCCAACGGACTGCCCACGCGGGGAACGGAGGACAAGCCGAGGCGAGCCCTTCGGACAGACGTGCTTCATCCGGCCTATCCTCTCTCGAGCCCTTACCGAGACTCTGAACTACATTCTCAACCGGATGTATGGGCCATTGTCGGACCACCCTTGTTGCCACGGAGACGCCATCGCGGACAAATGGACATCAGGCACGGGGCCCGGGGCCAGTGCCATCTCTCGGGGCCGCGTCGCCGAACTCACCGCCCGCCAGGGACACGTTCCACCGGCAATTTCCCCCCCGACGACAACTGCCGGGGAGTTACGAAGGTCGGGACGAGAGCGTCACCGTCCACCTACTTACAAGACTATGTTTGCCCCATCTGAGGGTATCTTCACTAGGGGGGGGAGGGGTGTTGAATACTAGCGCGGGAAATGAGGTCTCTCTTTCTGGTTGGTTCTGGGCGGAGCCGGTTCAATCCTCGCCTGATTGGTCGAGCTACTCGACGCCCCATTGGCTCCTTGCTTAAACTCGGGGTATAAATGTTTGGCGCGAAACCACGCACGTTGAATCGTAGTTCTCTGTTGAATAAAGGTTGCTGCTTAGTTTTATCCTTGGTCGCGTCCTTTTTGTTCCTCGCTCCAGATGCAAAAGTATCAAACAGGTTAGCTTACAAGAAAATAAATTAAATTCATGAATGTGGCCTATTATCTTCGTCCTCCTGGCTTCTATGATCCACATGTGGATTCTCTCTCAGATTGCTGGAATGTATTTTATGGGATGTTTATTATTGTTGAAGGAAACTATAACGGTATGAGGAAATGACTAAGAGACAGAAGAAAAAGCGGCCTAGGTAAGGGGCGGCTTATCAAGAAGCAATGGGATCATGGGAAATGGACCTAGAATGAAGCCTGCCTGCCTGCCTGCCTGCCTGCCTGCCTGCCTTCCTTCCTTCCTTCCTTCCTTCCTTCCTTCCTTCCTTCCTTCCTCTTGTAGGATGGAAGAGATGTACTTTCACACTGGCAAGATTGATGTCAGCCTTGTGAGGCAGTCTAGACAAGAAGCATACTCTGAAGTACTAACTTTATTGTAAGATTACATCAACAGAATCTCACAAGTCTGAAAGTGTATCTCGCCTTCCTTGCCTTTACAGTCCATTAACATAGTCTGCAGGTAAATACAACCAGTACATCCAATTTATTGTAGTGGCTCACCACTACAACAGGACCCTAAATCATGGTGATAGAGCAGAATCTTTAGAGCAGTGTTTCTCAACCTTGGCAACTTGAAGATGTCCGGACTTCAACTCCCAGAATTCCCCAAATGCTGGCTGGGGAATTCTGGGAGTTGAAGTCCGGACATCTTCAAGTTGCCAAGGTTGAGAAACACTGCTTTAGAGTCTTTCTAAAGCCAGAAGGCTAGCTCATAATCTAACTTCTGGAGAAATAATTTTCCAAAGGATATCACAGCAGAAAGGGTTTTTTCTCCTGGGTATCATCTTTCCTTACTATAGGGAGCCCATAACATGCCTTTCTAGCCAGATTAAATGGGATGGATAGATATAATTGGGGAGAAGCTGTCTCATCAAATAAACAGCAAATGATTGTTCCATTAAACATTTTAGCACTCTTTAGTGCTCTTTCCATTGATTCATAATAGGAGTCAGCTACAGAGATAATTGTTGTTGGAAGACCATTTAAAAAGATTGCTTTGGCTTGGGGGCTGTATCAGCTGCTTAGGTTCTTATGCCCAGAAAGAATTATTCAGCTGGTGGTTTCTATTACCTATGAATGAGTTTATTCTCTCTCTCTAGTCTATTGCATTTCAGAGGTCTCTTTTAGTCCAGATCATTCTGTTAGGCATTGTTAACCTGTTGTTCCAGGTGCTTTTCTTGGCAGGCATTCTATTTGCTGGAGCTACAGTTACTTTGAGGAGAATTATCAAGTACTTAGAGAAACTCCATTGAGTTGCTTTATGTTGTATAATTAAACCGAAGTGTTTGCTGTTCTGCAACATGACTGGTCATGGTTTCCAAGCCTAGAAGAACAAATGTCATGTTCAGAGATGCTCTGAGAAGCCAATCTCTGTTGGAATAGCTTCTGGTGATAACTATCATATTTTTCAGACTATACCACGCACCAGAGTATAAGACGCAGCAAGGTTTTGAAGAGGAAAATTAAAAAAAAAGTTTTTGTACTCTGCAAACTTCCCCCAAATGGCCCATTTTTTGTCAAAAAAAGCCATGAATAGCCTTTAGGAAGCTTATAGAGTGCTGGGGGAGCAAAAAATGGGCCGTTTTCCACTCATTTCTGCCCTCCCCAGCCCACAGGAGCTCTCTGAAAGCCTTCTAAAAGTTATGCACGGCCATTTTGGTGAAGGGGGTGGAGTTTCAAGAGGCAAAAAAAGCTGTATTCAGTGTATAAGACGCACCCAGATTTTCAACCGCTTTTTTGCGGGAAAAAGGTGTGTCTTACACTCCAAAAAATACGGTAAGTGGATTTCCTTCCATTTAAAAAAATATGCAATTGGGGATAGTCCTTGACTTTTGACATAATGTAGCCTGCCCATTATGGTTTTAAAGCAGATCGCGAACAGGACTGACTCAGTTTTATGACCTTTTTTTGACAGTTGTTAAGTGAACGCTACAGTTAAGTAAACATTGGGCTGTGATTTGCTTAACAATCATGATAAAAGTGGTCCTAAAATTGAGTCCAATCACTTGTTAGTGACTTGTTTAAGGATAGCATTGTTTAGTGACCAAAATTCCAGTTCTAACCCAGGATATATGTTGAGGATTACCTGCATGTTATACCATCCTATCATCCCATTCCACATCTTCCTCTGATATAGTATGCTACAGAATGATAAAAACGAATACTACTGCTTACAAATTGTTTATAGGGGTGTTTAATATGTATATAACAAGTGAATGGATTATATCATAATTGAAAAGGACTAGAGTCAAGCCATTCATTACTTTCTCAAAAATATATTATATATATGCAAATTCAATTTAATGGATAGTTGGCATTCCATTAATCCTTTCCAGAATGATTACACTTTCCTTTTCACTTATATACAGAAGTTGTTTTCATTTAAGTTACTTTTTACTATCTCATTTCTTGGCCTCTAAAGTTAAGACAAGTAATATAAATGCTATGATTATTTTTGACCATGCTTCCGTGAAGTTATTTCATATTAATTTGAATGTATCTTTTAAACTGTCCTGGCAATATCTTTGTTGAATGATGAAGATTTCTTTAAATTAAAAGTTTCATTAAACTTTTTTAAAACTAACAGGAACTTGATTATATCGCTATTTTTTAAACAGTATTACACAGCTTTCTTTAAATTAAAAAAAAATATTCCAGTTAAAAATTAATATATGTTTTAAAAACAATATTAAGTTTTAGATTCTTTCCCACTGCACTTCAGTGATGTTACATCAAATTATCTAAAAACAGTAAAATGATTTCTGGTTACTATCTTTACATCAAATATTTTCTTTTAAAAACTGTATTTTAACTGTATTTTAAATATTTATTATTATTTATATAATCATACCCACCTTTTATTTTTATAAATAGCTCAGGGCAGCAAACATACCTAGTAATTTTTCCTTGTCCTATTTTCTCCACATGTGAAGTGAGTTAGATTGAGAGAGAGTGATTGGTCCAGATCACCCAGCTGACTTTCATGGTTGAGGTAGAACTAGAACACACAGCCTCCTGGTTTTTTGAGGAAATCGTAATGGATTCTTCCCCTTTGAGCAATTTTGGCGAACTCTTTGCACAGAAATTGTATGTGCACAATGCACATGGGGGGGGGGGAATCCAATTGATTATCAGGAAGTTCAGTTTCAGTTTTATTCCTTCCCTCCTTTGGGTCAGTTTTGCTTTTGACTTTTGATTAATTTTTATTTTATTTTAATTCCCTGTATTTTATTTTTGTATTATTGTAAGATACCCTAGAGATTGTTTTGAACTGAGAAGCACAACAATTGCATGAACAAATGAATACATAAATTAATAAGTAGATGAAGTAAACAAATGCCACTTCCATTCTGGTATCCCACAACCTCTAATATCTGAACTGCAATTCTGATTTTCCATGTTTTCACACTTCACTTGTGAAACAGGTGGATTTTCTCACTGCTTGTAGTTTTGGAAGATTGGCTCCTCCACTTCTGTTAATTCTTTAAGAAAATATCACAAACTTCCCAAACCTGAATGCTGATTTCCAGAACTTGAAGTCCATTTCAAAGCATCTGGAAAGAATGGGAATTGGGGAGAGGGATAATATAAGATGGCAACTGTGATTATGTAACCAAAGCCTATCCCCTTTTAAACATGCTTCCTAAAGATACAGATGCCACAGTCTTTTTCAATGCCCTTGTAGATGCTCCTGGATGAAAAAGTGTTTTTATTCTGTCATCCATGAAAGTGATCTGGAGGCCTAAGTGGTGAAGATTGTCACCTCCCACTCAGAAGGTTGAGAGTTCAATCCTAGGTAGTGGTAGATATTTCTCCCCTAGGATGAAAAGAAAAACATAATCTACTGTAAACTCCGTGTGGCCTCAGGAATGGCATCCGGCTAAACACTCAGCTCCAACCAGTTGCCATGACTCTACCCTGAATTAAGGGATTACAGGGCATAAAAAGGATTTTTTTTATTCTGACATCCAATATATCATTTTTCTGAGCTTCCCCTCCTCTTAATTGTTAAGAAAGAAGCCATAAAGATCAGCAGAGACATTAGCCGCTGAAGAGAAGAGACATATCTTGATTTAAAAACATCATAAAAATAGGCTTTTTCATAGAATAGAATAGTGTGATTGGACACACAAGGAATTTTTCTTTGGTGCATGTGCTCTCAGTGTACATAATTGTGTATTATAAAATTATGAGACATAAAATTGAAAAAATGAACTTTGCTGTAATAGGAAAAAATGTAAACAGAAGGGAGAATTCAAGGCTAGGTTGTATATTAGCCACAGTCCTGCAGTTGCATTTTTATTGATGCAACTTACCCTTGTATTATCTTTCTAGCAGCCATGCTACACTCCTGGCCGATAGTCAGCTTGTGATCAACTATCATCTCGCAATCCCTTTCATAAGTGCTAACTCAGAGCCAAATATTCTCCATCCTGTACCTTATACATTTGGTTTCTTTCTTCTGAGGTCATAATTTAGTGTTTGCGTCTGTAAATTTCATTTTGCTACTCTGAGATAACTTCTCTAACCTATCAGGAATGTTCTAAATTTTGTTTGAGTAATGGTACATGCCTTCTGGTTTTTAGTATTCACTGTCTCTTCCAAAGGGATGTGGTGGCTCAGTGGCTAAGATGCTCAGCTTGTCGATCAGAAGGTTGGCTGTTCAGCGATTTGAATCCCTAGTGCCGCATAACGGAGTGAGCTTCTGCCAACCTAGCAGTCTGAAAGCATGTAAAAAATGCAAGTAGAAAAAATAGGGACCACTTTGGTGGAAAGGTAACAGCGCTCCATGCACCTTCAGCATTTAGTCATGCCTGCCACATACCACGGAGAAGTCTTTGGACAGCTCTGCTCTTTAGCTTAGAAACAGAGATGCACACTGCCCTCTAGAGCTGGAAATGATTAGCATACATGTGCGGGAAAACCTTTACCTTATCTCTTCCAAGGACTGAGTATAGGCAGCAACTAAATTGGGTGAGTTAATGGAGTGAGCTCCCGTTACTTGTCCCAGCTTCTGCCACCCTAGCAGTTTGAAAGCATGTAAAAATGCAAGTAGAAAAATAGGGACCACCTTTGGTGGGAAGGTAACAGCGTTTCGTGTGCCTTCGGCATTTAGTC
This sequence comes from Thamnophis elegans, assembly GCF_009769535.1. NCBI lineage: Eukaryota > Metazoa > Chordata > Lepidosauria > Squamata > Natricidae > Thamnophis > Thamnophis elegans. The sequence goes on from NC_045545.1 coordinate 77,663,637, forward strand.
ATGCTGGCCACATGACCACAGAAACGTCTTTGGACAGCACTGGCTCTTTGGCTTTGAAATGGAGATGAGCACCATCCCCTAGAGTTGGGAATGACTAGCACTTATGTGCAAGGGAAACCTTTACCTTTTAACTTGGGTGTGGGTTCTCAGAGACTGTTCCATCTGAAAAGGTAGCATGTATGCCTTTTTGTGACTTCTGACAACTGAATGGACAATGGTATTTTGGTCACATTTTCAGAAGGGGTTTGCCAGTTCCTTCTTCCTAGGGCTGAAGGAGAGTAATCAATCCAAAGTCATCAAGCTGGCTTCATGCCAAATGTAGGATTAGAGTTCACAGTCTTCTGGTTTCTAGACTGATGCCTTTAAGTCCTTTAGTTATGGCCATTAGTTTAACAATGGTTTCAAGTTATGTTGGTTTTAAAAAAGTGATTGACAACCCATCCTCAAAATTACATCCCGTGTAATTTTCCCGTGATCACAATTTGGGTGCTTTGCAATCAGCTCACACTTATGACAATTGTATCACTTTGCAGTCATATGATTGTGATCTGTGATCTTCTCGGCCACCTTCTGACAAGCAAAGTCAGTCGGGGAACCCAGGTGATTGGTTTAAGAACCATGGTAAAAATAGGCGTAAAATAAACTCCAGTCATATGATGATATGATTAATGACTGCATTGCTTAAAGACCAGCTTTATGATATCCTACTAAAGCTGGCAAAAGCACAAATGTGTTTCCCCAACTGTATACAGATGATACTCAGATCTATACAATGGAGATTAATTTCACCATATAGATTGTTCGGTTGGCTGGCAAACTGGAAAAAGTAGCAGCAGCAACAACAACATGAGTGGTCAACGCCTGGAATGCTCTACCTGACTCTACCTTACAACATCAAACCCCCACAGCTTCATCCTTAAACTGTCTCCTGTGGAGCTCACCCTATTCCTAAGAGTCTGTAAATGGCAGGCCAGTCATTTTTGACTGCTATAATTCTGAATACATCCCTGCCTGCTGGTAGCCATCTTATTGCTTACTAACTTAAGATGTGTCATGTAATAGATGACAGATGGCAGAGGAAGGGAACTGTGGGAGGAGAACCTAATTAGAGGACACCAACGACACTGGCTTATGGTGTGAAGAAGTACATTATACCCAAGGTTATGTTCAGGAAATGAAAAGACTTGACCTTAATTCTTGCGGTGGGAACTAATAATATTACACCCTCTGTCAAGCATGGTGGCATCATTAAGGCTTATTTTGAATTTTTCTTTTAATGAGAGGAAGAGATAAAGAAATGAGTTAACTCTTTGCATAGTACAGAATCTTTTCTGATTCCCCTCCTTAACATTATTGAGATTGTTTATGATTGAGTACTGAGGTCAGCAAAGTGATAATATCTTGCTATGTTGAATTAAAACAGCCAACACAGTCCTTGCCCAGCCCTTAAATGTTTTAGCACAAAAGAGCTAAATTACCTTTTCAATAATAAGTTTAAGTGTTTTCTAGTGTTCAACCAAACTCTGATTTCCTATAATGTAAGCTACTATTACTGTTTTCTGGGGTAATAAAGAATTGACTTTTTGACTTTTTGACTTCATAAATTTGCAGAGTATTATGATATCCATGGTCAGTCTTTTTTCTCATTCTCATTTTAACTCTTCTTGTGTGTTCTTGGGTATTCTGTCATGGTCCAGAACTCAGACACTGAGTCTAGGTTTGAATTTGAATAAGCTGCTCCAGTAGAACCTGTTGAATGTGAGCCTTAGGAGACACAAAGCCAAGAATAATCTAAGGCTAATCAAACAGATACCATCTAAACAGCTGGAGCAGTCAGATGATGATGATGTAAGGCCTCCCAACCTCTACATTGGGCAAATGGAGCAGAGCAAAAATGTTCTATGAGACTTGAATACTGCATTCAGTTTTGATCGCCACAATGTAGAAAAGATGTGGAGACTCTAGAAAGAGTTCAGAGAAGAGCAACAAAGATGATTAGGGGACTGGAGACTAAAACATATGAAGAACAGTTGCAGGAACTGGGTATGTCTAGTTTAATATAAAGAAGGACTAGGGGAGACATGACAGCAGTGTTCCAATATCTCAGGGGTTGCCACAAAGAAGTGGGAGTCAAACTATTTTCCAAGGCACCTGAGGGTAGAACAAGAAGCAATGGGTGGAAACTAATCAAGGAGAGAAGCAACTTAGAACTAAGGAGAATTTTCCTGACAGTTAGAACAATTAATCAGCGGAACAGCTTGCCTACAGAAGTTTTGAATGCCCCAACACTGGAAGTCTTTAAGAAGATGTTAGATAGCCATTTGTTTGGAACGATATAGGGTTTTCTGCCTAGGCAGTGGGTTGGACTAGAAGACCTCCAAGGTCCCTTCCAACTCTGCTATTGTATTGTACTTCTTGCCAACAAGGGAGTAAATTCCTTCATTAACATCAGCTGGTTGCACCCTAATTTAAGAGCCAGCCCTGCCCTTTGATCCATCATCAATTATCTGATCTTTGGCTCTTGCATGATGTTTCTGTAGATTCCGCTTGTGAAATTCTGACTTCTCGTCTAGCTGATAACCCTGACTTGGATCTTCGAACTCTGGACTAAATGTTGACTATCCTTGTGCTCCTGTTGAAAGCAAAACCATTCAGGTGAGCTTCTTTCAGAGATTCTGTTTTGGTTTGCATTCCTTGCCTGCTGTTTATGTCCTTGACCTTGAGTAAACTGCTAATTTCCATAGCAACCATGCATGAATATATAATCAAAACCAGAAACTAGACATATTCTATTAGAATATTCATTCTAGAATTCATGCTTGGTTAGGATTTTTGTCATTATTCAAACTGGAGTCTTTGCTGTATTTAGATTCCATTAGACTTTAGTTTATTCCCCCATCACCCATTTTGAGGGATTAGATAATGGCACGCTATCTAGTGAAGATAATGCCTATCTTGATGCATCGCCAAAGAATTCCAGCAAACCACATCTTAAGCAAGTCATTTTCAGGCTTCAAAAGAGAAAACAGCATTTTAAGACTCCACTTTCCAGAGCATAACAACTAATATCTTAATGCTTCTAATTTATAGCAGTATTTGGCAGTCTGGATCATGCCAGCAAAGAGGCCTCTAATGGAAGCTTCAATAATGGAAATTAGTTTTTATAACATACTGTCCATTTTTACTTTTAATTAGATTAGTCTTTGTCTTAACAGTTATTCTTAGCTGTCATATTTAGAAGGTTTGAAATAGAAATCTCTCCTAACAACTGCCTTGTTCTGTCAGCTAACAACTACATCTGGCCCGTGGCCACAGCCTTTTTTTGCAATCCCTGGGAACATTCCAGGAACACCTGAAACTATATTTCCATTATAGTTGGCTCCCATTTGTTATTTGCTTTGTTCACACCATTTAACAGCTGAAGAACGGACAATATTTCAGTTCCGCTAAGCATTTGCCTCTTTTTTTTTTTTTAAACAGTTTTTATTAAACATATTTCAACATTTACACTGCATTTCCACTCTTTACAACGTTCCAGTATCGATATCACTCATATTTACATCGTGGCTATTTCAATTTTCTTTCTTTCCAATTATATACATTGTTATTCTATATATTGTATAATCATGCATACATGTACATAATAACTTTTAGTTTTAACATGTATCAATATTTACAAATATATACAATATCTTTCCATTTTAATATACCTCCTAAGTAGTCTTTATGTATGGTCTTTACATCTATTTTCTAGCCAAATATACCATATGTTCTAAATCATATAATAAACTGTTTCTTCTCTAAATGCTAAGCATTTGCTTCTACAAAGCAAGAACTATGATCTGGATCTTCAGCTGATTCTACATCCTAAGTAAGGTCCTGTCAGTTATGCCACTCCTTTACTTTTTCTTCCCCCAGCTGAGCTTGCAAAGCCATAATGGGCAGTTAATAGGTCTAGCTGTCAAAGTAATATCACTTTGGAACTATGTGACTGTACTGTAATGCTTTCAGTGGTCTTCAAGGGCCGTTGAGGCAAGATAAAAGATGTTAGATACAAATATTCATTGGTGTTTAGCATTCCGCCGGTGACTTGGGGTGTCCTATTAGAATGTACTCAGAAAGCCTCCTCCTCACCTTTCCCAAGAGTAAGGCTGTTCACTCCAAGTGACTCTTCCACAGGAACCAGAAATGGTTCATCCAACTAGCAGGGGGGGGGGAGGGGGAGAACCATTGTGAAATGTCTCAGAGTTTTGGAGGAGTCAAAGTGGTGGCAATACCTGGTGGTCCAATAAAACCAGCAGCAAAAAGGATAGTGGTTTTTGCAGGGCTTCCTTGGAGAGGTTATGTTGGCACTATTTGCTGGCTTGCCATGGCTATTTTGCCAGGTATCAATATAAAGTAGCTGAGCATGGATTTGCCACCATCAGATGCTCATGGATCACATGATCACATCAGTGGTGGGTTTAAATTTATTTTACTACTGGTTCGCTCATGCGGGCATCCTTGTGCGCTTGTGTGGTGCTTCTGCGCATGCACAGAAGCATCCAGGCGGATGAACAGAGCCTCCTGCCACCACCAGTTCACCCGATCTGGGGCAAACTGCAGAAACCCACCTCTGGAACACATGTCAAAGCAGAAGCCCCCATGCTATTCATCTTGCTGATCAGCCAACTTCCACTTGTGTTTCCATCATTTCTCTTCACATTTTGTCCCACTGACTTCAACAGGGGGAGTCTCTTGAATTCATCTCACTGGGGTCTCTTGAGAAGCAGGATATCTTTATGTAAAGGGCTCTGTAATTCCTGGGTATGACCCTGATCTCCCCAGGAAAAACTATGCTTGATAAATATCAGGTGCAAAGAGCCAGAAAGACATTGAGAAAAGAATATTTATTTAGGAAAGCATTCTGAGGTTTGGGGAGGGGTCAGCTCTCCATTAGAATAGAATAGAATAACAGAGTTGGAAGGGACCTTGGAGGTCTTCTAGTCCAACCCTTGCTTAGGCAGGAAATCCTACATCACTTCAGAGAAATGGTTATCCAACATGTTCTTAAAAACTTCCAGTGTTAGAGCATAAATATCTTCTGGAGGCAAGTTGTTCCACTGATTAATTGTTCTAACTAGCAGGAAATTTCTCCTAGTTCTAAGTTGCTTTTCTCCTTGATTAGTTTCCACCCATTGCTTCTTGTCCTACCCTCTCAGGTGCTTTGGAGAATAGTTTGACTCCCTCTTCTTTGTGTAACCCTGAGATATTGGAACACTGCTATCATGTCTCCTCCTTTTCATCAGACTAGACATACCCAGTTCCTGCAACCGTTCTTCATGTTTTAGCCTCCAGTCCCCTAATCATCTTTATTATTTCCTCCTCTTCAGGAAGTCCAGGCTAGCCAGCAGTGGTGGATTCCGGATTCTGTTGCAACCAGTACCCTATGATGGGGCCAGGCGTCCACCACTTGCATGCATGCAGCATGTGTGCAGCGTGCACATTAGTACTTACCACCTGTGACGCTCCAGTGGCTCAGCGGAGCATCGCGCAGGTGCCGTATGCTCTGTGCGCATGCACAACAGCCCCGATCGGCATAGGTAAGGAAGGCTGGTGTGCGGGCAGGTGGGCCCTCCGGAGCACCATAAGGGAATGCTACCTGGTGCTCCCAGCAGGCACCAGTACACCTGTACTGGGGTGTATCGGTCATATCCCACCACTGCTAGCCAGTCTCTTAATTCCTCCCCCTGTAGATTCCACCATTGTAAGCTAAGTTTCACATTCAATGGCCTACCTCTTAAGGGATTTCTAAAGCAGGTAGGTCCAGCAAGTAGTACCGTATATACTCGAGTATAGGCCGACCCGAATATAAGCCGAGGCACCTAATTTTACCACAAAAAACTGGAAAAGTTATTGACTCGAGTATAAGCCTAGGGTGGGAAATGCAGCAGCTACCGGTAAATTTCAAAAATAAAAATAGATACCAATAATGTTTTTGAATATTTATTTCAAAGAAAAACAGTAAACTAGCGGTGTATTCAATGAAATACTTCACTCACCTCATGATGCTGATGTCCCGCTGTGATGATGATGTCCCGTGCAGCCGCGGGAGCGATGTCCCGCCTCCTATGACACACGGCACAGTGATTCCTATCATTGGATCACTGTACCAGAGGAGGTGGGACATCGCTATGTGGCTGCTTGCCATAACAAGGAGGAGGTGGGACATCGTTGCAGAGCGGCAGGAGGGAGAGGAAGGTGAATCGTAAGACAGCCCTGCATTACATTAGAACGTGAGGAGGGGGGATGGTGCGGTGCGCGCTGCGCGGCAAACTGACACAGAGGGAGGGGAAACTCACAGGGGCACTGGGCCATTCACGAGTGTCACCCAGCGGCATGGCCCCGCCCCTTTTTCTCCTCCATTTCGGGCAAATTTTTCACTGACTCGAGTATAAGCCGAGGCGGCTTTTTTCAGCCCAAAAAGTGGGCTGAAAAACTAGGCTTATACTCGAGTATATACAGTATCTTCCTGACATGTTGTTAATTTAGATGAGATCTAGGTACAGGTAGTCCTTGACTTAGAAAAGATCATTTAATGACCATTCAAAGTGACAACAGTACTGAAAAAAGTAACTGATGACTTTGGCAGCAACCCCAATATCTTGTGATCAAAATTCTGAGACCTGGCAACTGATTCGTATTTATGATGGTTGCAGTGATCCAGATCTCATGTGATAATGTTTTGCAACCTTTGGACAAGCAAAGTCAATGGGGAAGCCAGATTCACTTAAGGACAGGTTACTAACTTAACAACTGCAGTACTTCAACTGTGGCAAGAAAGGATATGAAATGGAGCAAAATTCACATAACAAATGTTTCACTTAGCAACAGAAATTTTTGGCTCAATTGTGGTCGTACGTCAAGGACTACTTGTACATAGGTGCAATATATTATAAAGCCCATCAAGAAATGGCTTGAGAGCATGGCTTTAAAAATCAAGAGGAACTTTTGTGACTAAATGTTTGGTAAATTGGTAAAGTGCTCTCATGGATGGTTTGATCATTTAAAGCTTTGATATGGATTCTTTTTATATATGATAGCACTGTTGTCTCCTTAAAATATCTGAGTTGATTAAGTGAATAAATGGAAGCAATTTATTACTTTGCTAAGTCTGCATTAACATATGCCTAAAATAAGTATATGAATAATAGGAGCATCCTATTTAATTGCATACTTTTAAATTGCTTAATCTAGGTAGCTGACTGATTAAAGAGTGCAGTTTGAATTTTTGATGTCTTTCTTAAGTTATCCTAGCTCAAAGATTTATTTGTTGTTTATCAGATTTGGAGGCTGCTTGATTCCACAACAAATCTGAATAACTTATAGTTGGAAAACAGAAAAAGGACAGAGTATATGAAACATCTGGACAACATATCCCATGTACAAAAGCCCCCCCTCCAGCCCCCCTCCCAAACCACTGACAAACCACAACAAACATTGGAAGAATTTAAAAACTTTTACAATGTAATTTAGGGCAAATTGCCTATTTTTGCTATCTGCAAAAATCTATCTACATATAAAAATGATTGTGTGTGTATGTTCTAGCATAACTCTGGAATGCCTTGAGCAATTTCAACCAAACTTGGTACACAGATGACTTACTCTCTGGAGACAAATACTATGGAGGTAAGACACCACTAACACCCCTCAGGGTATGTGTTATGTTATGATGCAGCCTTTTGTGCCTTTAAATGGTTTCTACTGTACTGCCATAAAATGGTTTCTACTGTACAGTGCAGTGAAGTTGCCATGGTAATGGCTTCATAATACTCTGGAAGGGGGCTCCCTCTGGTAAGGGGGAAAATCTAACATTAGAAATTACATTTGGCCTGGACATTTCCCCCCTTTAATTAATTCCCCAGGCAATGCTGGATTATCGGCTAGTTTAAAATAAAAGGGAGGTATTCTATACTTTGGGAACTATTCCTAAAGTTTTTAGATTTTTAATTCTGCTTTTATTGTTTTTATAAAAACTCAAGGTGGCAAACATGCAGTAGTTAATATTCCTTCCCCCTCTATTTTCTCCACAAGAACAACCCTGTGAGGTGTGTGGGACTGAGAGAGAGCGACTGGCCCAAAGTCACCAAGCTGGTATTCATGTCTAAGTTGGACTAGAATTCACGTCCTCCTGGTTTCTAGCTGGGTGCCTTACCCACTAGATACCCCTGGTCCCAAGTTTTTCTTTTGAGTAAAACATACAAATTTCCCAATGCTCTTTACGAAAATATGATATGTACTCTTTTCTCAGACATAGTATGTGCACATGGGGAAAAATGAATCCAATTCATTCCAAGAAATTCAATTTTCTTATTTTTAAGACATTATCAAGAAAAATCTTCCTTTTTGTCCCGGAAGACTAATTAGAATTAATCAAGAGGGGAAAGCGGCTCAGAAGAGTTTTTAGTGTATAAATTGTAGCAATACCAATAGCACTTAGACTTATATACTACTTCACAGTGCTTTACAGCCCTCTCTAACTGGTTTACAGAATCAGCATATTGCCCCCACAATCTGGGTCCTCATTTTACCGACCTGGAGAGGATGGAAGGCTGGGTCAACCTTGAGTCAGTAAGATCGAAGGAATCAAACTCCTGGCAGTATGAGCAGAGTTAGCTCACAATACTGCATTCTTACCACTGCCCTACCACTAAATTATGGCAAATATGAAGCCTTGCACTGCTGACCTGTCCAAGTACATTCTGACTTTTGCTGCACATATATGCAGCTGTCCATGACAACACTGTTCCAGAGGTGGGTTACTACCGGTTTGGTCCAGTTTGACCGAATAGGTAGTAACTCTGGCGGACTGGTTCTATTCTTGGCAGCGCCATCTTGATTTTCTGTTCTGCACATGCGTAGAACAATCTTCAGTGAAAAAAATGTAATTTTTTGCTTTTTAAATAATGTGCGCATGTGCAGACCGTTTTAAGTGCAAATGTGCACGCATGTAGAGCACGCAACTAGCGTGCAAAATTTTTTGATAGCTTCCATAATTATTCTCTTGTTGAAGTGTTCAGTTTTGGAGATTAACCTGGTTCCTTCAAAATTGGTTCCTGGTTCCCATACAGGACATGAAATTAATTTTGAAGGAACCAAATCAATCTCCAAAACGTAACACTTCAACAAGAGAATTATGGAAGCTATCGAAATAAAGAAACCCCCCACAACATGAATAAACGTGACGATACCTTCTGCCTACCAGACATCTGGAAATCAGCCCTAGTCAACAAACGAGCCCCACCCACCACCCAGGCATTACAACACGAAACAACAATGGACACACAGCCAGCACCAATCAGCACCAATCTACCAATCATGATACAACCACACAACCAATCATTCTACTTACTGAAACAAAGCCAGCACTCCACCACCCCCCACCAAGATTTATAGAAAGACGGCAGCTCCAACCATGTTTTAAGCCCAAAACCCAGCCTGAAGAAGATGAGTGAGACCTCGCCAAAACATTGCCAAGACAATCTCAATCTTACATGGGAAAAGACCCGAATACAACAAGACCAACACACACACACACACACACACACACAGAGCCATACTCTACTGGGAATTGAATCTGGGCTGTATTACATATCAGGCAGTTGTATTAGCCACTAAGCCACAGGCTCTCCTCCTTTATCAGCTAAGCCAGGGAAATAGGTATGTATTGTGTCCCAACCCCTGGTATGCCCAAATATGAGAGGGAGCATACTGCTTCCCCTTTCTGTCTTTCGGATCATCCTAGGAGCCATCCAGGCAGAAAGCCATTTTTTATGTTGCCTTTGTTACATTTGTAAAAATAAAAATAAAAAATGGCTTTCTGCCATTGTTTTCGTAGATTTTCACGGGTGTAGGTATGCTGGTCTTGTTGTATTTGGGTTTTTCCCCGTGTAAGATTGAGATTGTCTTGGCATCTTCAGGCTGGGTTTTGGGCTTAAAGTGTGATCAGAGCTTATATATGCAGGGTTTTAAGAAATACAGTTATCTCACTGCATAAAAATGGATAGTTGCTTAAATATCAGTGTCCAATTTTAGGATTTAGAGCCATCTGCCCTACACTAAGCTTATTAGCCTTAAGGCTTAGTTTGGGAATTTGGGAACTAAAAATATTTATATCACTGCAGACAGGATTGAACTATGTGGATCAATGGGCATCCTTATTATCAAGAATCTTTCCAAGGAGATGCCTGTCTAAGAAAGACTAAAATTACTTCTCCACAATTGAATGATTGTTATGGAGTAAATTGACTTTTCATTCATTAGAAAGCTGAAACTTGCATCCTGATTACTGGATGTAATCAGAGATGCATCATTAAAGTGAGAAAACAACTTTAGGAAAAGGCTAGGAAGCCGACTAGTCATTTCTCAAAAGGCAGCAACAGAAGCTTACTCATTACTAAGAGATGATAGCAGAGGCAGGGAAATGCAACTGAAACACACTTTTTATTAATGGATATTATATGGTTTGATATTGTAGCACATGAAAAAAGCTGGAAACTAACTCCCATCAGTTTCAACCAGCATGGCTAATATGAGTGAGTGAATTATAATCTACTCCAGTTATAATCCAATTCCAGCAACATCCGGAAAAATCACAGGTTTCCTATCACTGTTTTAGCAGATTAAAGTTTTCTTGTTGCTTCCATGGATTCTGCCCAGCATATATGAACACATATACAGTAAATGTCTTATATGTACATATTTATTGGGTAGTATCAGTGATTAAGAATCTCTAGAATTAATTTCAGCAGCAAATTTAAATTCACATGGTGGGGACAATGACATCACATTCAAATTTATCTTTTTGAAATTTTTAAATCTCTCTCTCTTTTATCTATCTATCTATCTATCTATCTATCTATCTATCTATCTATCAATCATCTATAAAAAATCTGGATAAAAACAGAATTGCATATTGTATTTACCATTATACAGAATAATAAAAGGCAGTACATTTTTATAGTTGTACCATTTTAACAGATTGCTTAATGGTAATGACCAGATCTTGGCCCTTAAAAAAGTATTATAGAGTTTCAATTCTTATAATGCAATCATACTTTTTCTTTAAAACATCATAATAGTCTAAAAAGGCTATAGAGCTACAATGCTATGCCTTTAGGCCAATCACTTCTTTTCAAGTCAACAGGAATCTCATGTGGAAAACTGGAGGAAGAATAGCTACATATGCCTCCATGAGATTTTTAAAACAAAAAAAGATATAAATCCAACAAATAAACATTAAAAGGATTTAAGGTTACCACATTAATAGCTTGCAAGCCAAGTCCTATTTCTGATGCATGCTAGTCATTACAAAGCAAGTCACCTTTTATGAATGAAATGTTCTGAGGATGAGAACCATGATTAGTTACCTTGCCTTAGGAAGCAGGTTGGTGAACACCTTAACAAATATGGCACACAGATATTTATCAGGTTAGTAGAACTTTTTAACTTTTGTATGTTTATACCAAATGCTGTAAAATGTTTTGCAAATTCAATTGCTTTGTGCATCTTAAAATATGGTCAAAATTGTTTTGCCACTTGATGAGAACATGTTAATATTTTGTGCTTTATATGCTGAAATATTTTCTTAAGCAGTTTCAGAGGTCTATGACCTTACATTATTCAGATTAGAAATAATACAAGGCGAACAAAGCTCCTTTATTTCATTTTCGATGAAGTGGATGAAAGCTCGTAAAAGCTATACAAGCATGCAATTTTAATTTAGAAGTGTAACGGCTGCTTTGTAAATATTATTAGAATTGTTCCTTTGTGTGAATATGCCATTCTTCTGACTCATGGAGAAAAGAAAGCTATTTGACATGGAAGACTGAACACTTGCAGACAAATGAAATGAAGAAAAGTCTGCTACTCATATGGTTTTAGTTATGTCAATCCAGATCAGTAGTGGGATATGACTGGTGCCTGCTGGGAGCATCAGGTACTGTTCCGGTACGGTGCTCCAGAGGGCCCACCTGCCCGCCCATCCTCCTTACCTGTATTGGAGCCAATCAGGGCTTTCGCGCAAGCGCACGGAGCGTATGGCATCTGCGTGATGCTCCGCTGACCAGCTGGAGCATTGCGGGCAGTAAGTATGCCATGCACGTGGTGGACGCTGGGCCCCGTTGCAGCGTACCAGTTGCAACGCGATCCGGAACCTACCACTGATCCAGATATTGAAGAATTCCAAGTCCTAACATCCTCAATGCTGGTCTCGTATCCATCTGGAATGCCATGAACTGCTCAGTTCTGCTCTGTCAACTGGACTAAGGAGTTGTGCCTATTGTAATCTCACACAGAAGCAGTTCTCAACTTACAACAGTTCATTTAGTGACCATTCAAAGTTACAACGGCCCTGGAAAAAGTGACAATTTCTCATAAAGTTATGACATTTGCATCATCCCCAGGGTCAAGTATCATGTGATACTTGGCAACTGGTTCATATTTATGACCATTACTGTGGCCCAAGGTCATGTGATCCCCATTTGCAACCTTCTGACAAGCAAAGTCAATGGGGAAGCCAGATTCACTTAACAACTGTGTTACTAATGTATCAACTGCAGTGATTCACTTAACAACTGTGGCAAGAAAGGTGGTAAAACCAGGTGAAACTCACTTAACAAATGTCTCACTTAACAACAGAAATTTTGGACTCAATTATCGTAGCAAATTGAGGACTACCTGTACTGGTTACCTCATTCATTGAAAAATTGATGAACATGGGTTTTTTTGTTGTTTCATTATTTAATCCAACAACCCCAGAAAGTAGAATATAATACAATGAGTTGGAAGGTACCTTGGAGGTCTTCTAGTCCAGCCCTGTGCTCAATCAGGAGAACCTGTATTATTCCATATAAGTGACTGCCTAGTCTCTTCTTAAAAACATCCAGTAATGGAGCAGCCACAATTTCTAAAGGCAAGCTGTTCCATTGGTCAATTGTTCTGTTAGGTAGTTTTTCCTTAATTCCAGGTTACTTCTCTCTTTGATTAGTTTCCAACCATTGTTTCTTGTCTTCTCTCTGGTGGTTTGGAGAATAATTGGACCCCCTTCGTCTTTGTGGCAGCCCTTCAAATACTGGAATATTGCTATCATGTCACCCCTAATTCTTCTATTCTCTAGCCAAACCCAAATCCTGCAGCCTTTTTTCATATGTTTGGGTCTCTAGGCCATTGTTCATCTTAGATGCTCTTCTCTGAACTTTTTCCACAGTCTCAACATCTTTTTTGTAGTATGGTGACCAAAATTGTTGATAAATTGAAATTATATCTTAGTAATGACAAATAGAGGGACAGACAGCCCTCTATTCTTTTTGCCCTTCACACTTATGGGTATTTTGAACATAAGGAGTTATATTTTTCCTACATTGGGAAAACTGCTCAGTGAACTGCTTAAGAAGATTACATTTCTTGCATTCTATTCAAGCTATCCATGTGCTTATCTAACGATGCGATGTAAATAAAATTCTGAGTTCCTTTGGGAAAGAGAAGAAAAAAAACTAGGGAAGATTAATTTGTTTAAATCTGATATTTATATATTTATAGAGCCGAGGTGGCGCAGTGGTTAGGGTACAGTACTGCAGGCCACTTCAGCTGACTGTTATCTGCAGTTCAGCGGTTCTAATCTCACCGGCTCAAGGTTGACTCAGCCTTCCATCCTTCCGAGGTGGGTGAAATGAGGACCCAGACTGTGGGGGTGATATGCTGACTCTGTAAACCGCTTAGAGAGGGCTGAAAGCCTTATGAAGCGGTATATAAGTCTAACTGCTATTGCTATTGCTATTGTTTATAGCTTTTAATGTTTGGCATTCAAAAGCATTCTTTTTGTAGCTGTTGTTTTGAGCCCCAGGGCCAGGGCAAGTTACTTTTGGAATAAGTAGAAGTAAATGTGCATAGGAAAATAAATATGACATGAATCCCGTGTTCATTTTAAAAATATTTTTATTTCTGTCATCTGAAGGGAGGGTCCATTGCTTTAAAATCTGTAGACATTTTAGACATTATTTTACAAGACAATACAGTTTTTGAATGTCACACAAGGATCACAGTTTCATAGCACTACATGCATATAAAGACAATTTTTAAAAGTTTCTTTTTCCTTTTTTACAGAAACAACAGGAGAGGTCAATAAACTTCATCAAGTAAAGTTTAAATTAAAGTTACCAAAAATAAATATTTAAAAAGTAATACTCTAAGTGCACTAGTATATGGCTAATGATATCCTATTTCCTCCCAAACACTTTGGGAGTTGTTAATGCTGAAAGATTTTAAACTCTTTTGATGCATTGCCATTTGAGAGGATGGGCTACAACTATAAAGAATCTGTATACAATTTAGCAGAACTGGTTTGCACAAGTCCAGCCCTAGAATTTCCTTCCTTCCTTTCTGCAATTTGCTGAAATGTCCCAGTATGTACTTCTGTTTCTGCTTTCTCCTTATAATTTGGAACTAGCCTTGGGGTGCATGTTTAAAAATTGTTCATTGGACAATTGTTTTTAAATATACTATTAACTTACCTACTGAAGGCTGAAATAATCACATTGGCTTTCTATAAAAGAAGATGAAAGTTCCAAAACAGTATAAGCCAGGGGTTCCAAACCTGTGAGCTGCGGCCCACTACTGGATCATCACCTATTTGCAACTGGGTCATGTGAATGGGTAGCTAGTGCTCTGAGAATGTTGTGTGAATGTTGTGGGGGCTCATGGCCCCACTCAAATGAGTGTTATGGGCACTTGGGGACCCACTCGCGCTAGTGTCCAGGCTGCTCAAGACCGCACTTGTGTGAGCATCGCAACCACTCTTAGCCCCACTCGCACAAGGAACAGTGCTCAGACATGCATACATACCTGCCCCTGACGCAAAACCATCCCTTTTTTCTCCCTCTCCCCTCACTCTGGGCCACCAACCCAGAAAGTTTGGGGAACTCTGGTATAAGCCATTCAATTACTAGCTTTCCTGGTTCTGCTTCCCTAAGAGAGGAAAGTTGAGGAGGCTTAACAGAAGATCCTGTAATCCTGAAAGTAAGAACACTATGCCACCCAGGAAGTACCTGTAATAATACTAACCCAGCTTCTTTGTACTTGTGCAAATGATACAACCTGCCTCTCTGTGAAATTGTCTTATGCTTGAGCCAACTTGTGACTGACCTACAGTAAAACTGTGCAAAAGTGTAGAAGTTCCAAGGGTGTCATCATAGATGCTGCTCTGCCAATCACACTCTTTTGTTATCAGGGACTTGCCCGTATGTTTACAAGGATCCTAGGTCAAAAATATCCATGTAACCTCAGCCGGGCCAGATAACAAAAGTTTGTGTTTTCAAGGCAATGCATATTACTGCATTTGCCCCTGAAACATTCTGAATGGGCCAGAGATTTAGGTCCATTAGGTCAAATTCATTGTAGTAGGAAGCTGAGCATCCCTATGAACATAGAAGGATGTTCCTGTTCCAAACAGAAATGTTGCAGTCACCATTGTCACCTTATTATGTATTTATATTGTATGTAAAAGATTGATGTAGCCATCCATCCTAAGTAACACTGGGCACTTCATAACAATTGGTTTTGGGAGAAAAGATCCCATTTGTAGAAAATGAGTATTCATGATAGAAACTGCAGCTCTGTCCAAAGTGTGGATGGAAGAAAGGTTAACACCTATTTATAACTTCAACCCAGGGACTCTGAACCACATATTCATGTTTAAAACATCCTGCCTTGTAGAACTAGCAATATGATTGGCAACATGGGTGATAATTAGTCATAGGTCCCTGATAATTAGTAGGTGCCTCTGACGTTCTTTTAATATTGTGCCTATTGTGACACAACCATGATTATATCCCACTCTGACTGTTAATAGTTTAAAATTTAATACTGACAATGTCTTAACATGTGTGTACATACAGACAGAAAGATACAGTGGTACCTTGGTACTCATCATTAATTGGTTCTGGGAGATGCAATGAGTACCAAAAATGAGGAGTACCAAACACATTTCCCCCATAAGGAATAATGTAGTGAGTTACAAGGCAGATGGTACTGACAAGTTCTAGCTTGTGCACTGGGTACCAGCACAAAATGTATGATGACTAGTCTTCACACTTACAACTGCTGAAGCATCCCAAGATGCTTAAAGTTTTGATGCTTGGCAACTGCCATGTATTTATGACAGTTGCAGTGTCCTTTTGTAACCTTCCCAGCTGGCGTCCAACAGCAAAGTCAATGGGGGAAGCTGCATTTGCTTAATGGCCACGTGATGCACTTAACAACTACTGTGAGTTGCTGAATAACCATTGCAAAAAAAAAAATAGTAAAATTGGCTGCAAGTCAATAACTGCCTTGTTTAGCAATGGAAATTCTGGCCCAAATTGTGGTTGTAAGTAAAGGACTACCTAAGTGTAAAAGCATTGTGTAGATAGCATGGGAAGAGAAGTGTCTGTGGGGGGACATTCATGAAAATAACTGCAGGTAGATGTGGAACACAAAGCACATTTAAATTATGTCACAGCAGTGGCAGCCAATTCAGATGGTTTTAAAAAGGAATGGGCATGTTCATGGAAAATCAGACTTTCAACAGCTACTAATGCTGATAAGCTGATAGCAACTTTTCCAACTAACCATTTTATTAAAAAGATATATCTCTTGATTTTGTTTTTGCCATTCTAGTCTAACACGGCCCTCTTCCCGCAGTGATGGCTATACAATTTCTCATGATTCCTAAGTAGCATGTCTTAAATTCCAACATCGAGGAAGTAACAGGACTATTGAGATTGTTAATGCACCCAGTTCTACTCTTCTTGTGTTATTCTGCATTTATCATCGTTGCTCCTGTTCTTCTCCAAGAAGCAGAGAAATGGAAGTTATCAGGTAAATGGCACCATCTAAGTCCTATGTTTTACTGCAGTGGTTCCCAAACTTGGCAACTTTAAGACTTGTGGACTTCAACTCCCAGAATTCTCCAGCCAGCTCTGCTTGAAGTCCACAAGTCTTAAAGTTGCCAAGTTTAGGAACCACTGTTTTACTGTATAGGTGTTTCTCAACCTTGGCAACTTTAATATATGTGGACTTCAGTTCCTAAAACTGGAGTTGCTAACTGGAGAATTCTGGAAATTGAAGTCTACATATCTTAATGTTGCCAAGGTTGAGAAACACTGGTATAGATGTTGGAAGCAAGTTGTCAAGAGAGTTGTAATAGACTTACATGAAGAAACAATTAAGCATATGTGGCAAGGTTAAAGAGTATTAATTCTTCTTATAACTCCATCCACGTTTCAAGGAGTTTTCCAAATATCATGACAAACTTTAAATTTTCTCCTAGATGCTGGTGCAGTGCAGCATGACCATTTGGGATGATCTTATCTTAAATTCTACATGTACAAAATTAAGGTTCCCATAGCAGCAAAGAACGAGCACATCTTTTTTTTTTACTTTTATGCTAGCAGTGCAAGACTTCAAAAATTTAATTAAAGCCAGTTGAAAACTATTTAAAACTGTATTTTTTATTATTCTATGGAAGGTTAAGTCTGCGTTTCTAATGCAATCTGGTCTGTTCAGAAAGCCAACTTTGAAAAAGGAACTTAAAAAAAAATAAGGTCAGAAACAAAATGATATGATTTTAGACTAGAAAAGAGTGTGCCCATCTATGTCCCAGTCAGTATATAGCAGTGGTGTTAAACTCAAGAGCCTTGGGCTGGATGCGACCCATGGGGTGCTTAGATTTGGCTCACGGGGCTGCCCTGGAAACAGCAAAGGACTGGCCCGCAGTGCCTGTGCCAGCAAAAATGGAGCTTAGGAGGGCTACACGGGGCCCTCCCGAGCTTTGTTTTCACTGGCAGAGGACTGCAGGATTTGGGACCATGCCCACCTGGCCATGCCCACTTGCCCCCCCCTCCGAGGTCAAACACAATCCTGACATGTCCCTTAATGAAATCGAGTTTGACACCCCTGATATATAGTACAGAGACCTGTCCAGTTTCTGTGTTCTCTTCATCCCTTTCTAACCTACAGCTGTATCACTTTCTCTAAAGTCAGAAAGCAGAATTCCCAAACTTTTTGGAGTCTTGGTAGTCATCTGCTTGTACATGAAGTATGGGATTCATATTAGCCATGTACTCATACTGTTTTTTCCTTATTACAACTTCAGTGATTACAGCTTCAAAGAATGAAGTTAAGAGATTATAGGACTGTGTTGTGGATCTTTTTTGCTTTCACATCTGGGAGGGAAAGGAAAAGGGGGATGAAAAAATAACTTTCATTTGTAATGATAAAACATGAGATACATTCGAAACGGTAAAAGCAGGGTCTGTGATGTTTTACAGACATAATTCAATGACGGAGATTGCAACATTCTTTTGGAACAGACCCACACCCATTGGAGTTGGTCAAATGTTCAGTTAAAGAAACATTCGACAACAAAAACTACAATATAGGGGATGTCCAGATGTGTTTGACTAAAATTTCCATAGCAGCATGGGAATGGGATGCTGTTCTAATCTTCTATTCTGTAATACAAAAGAAGACTTTTTAAAGCTCAATTGTCCAGTTTTGGGAGATGTGATGGCTCAGCGGTTAAAGACACTGTCAGCTGGAAAGCTATTGTCTGAATTTGGGACTCGAGTATGGCATGACGGGGTGAGCTCCTATCCTTGTCCCAACTCCTGCCAACCTAACAGTTCGAAAGCATGCAAATGAGAGTAGATAAATAGGTACCATTTCAGTGGGAAAGTAACAGCACTCCGTGCGCCTCAGCACATAGTCATGCTCGCCACTTGACCACAGAAAAGACAATGCTGGCTCCCTCAGCTAAGAAATGGAGATGTGCATCATCCCCCTAGAGTCAGACACGACTGGACCTTTACCTTCATAAATCCATTTATTTTCTAAAAATACAATGCGTGTGCATGTACTTTCTTTTTGTCTAAACAGAAAGCTATAGTACTTTGGATTATATGAAAATGGTGTAACTTTTACCTGCAACAGAGATGGATGATATTTTTCAATCTGGAGGCTCCAAACTATCAACCCAACTGAAACTGGTTAGTGGGTTGGGACTGAACCTTGGAATGGAAAATTAAGTGTGGGAATGGAGCCTCTCATCTCCTAGAGCAGGGGTCCCCAACCTGTGGGTCGCAACCCACTACTGGTCCATGGCCTATTTGCAACTGGGCCATATGATTGGGTAGTTGGTGCACACACGCATGTGCACAGCACCGTTTGCGTAAGCATCTCAGGAACGCAGGGACCCACTCGTGTGAGTGCTGTGGGCACTCATGGCTCCACTCCACTAAGTAATTTTGATAGATATATAGATATAAAATTAGGAACATCTAGATTTTATATATACATATCAACTGGCTGAGACCCCGTTGAACTTGTCATAGGAGGAAGTGTTCCACAGCTGCAACCTCTCCCATCAGTTTCCTCTAGAAAGGCCCAATGGCTAAATTTCATCTCCTTGTTTATCTGAATGCATTGCAGGAGCCCTTGAAATAAGCAGATGTAGAAGGAAATGCAATGTCCTAAATTAAGCCACTTGTCTGGAATGGTATAGGGCCTCTATTCTGGAATAGCTTAATCCATTCTGGAACACTATACCATTCCAGCCACTTGCCTGGACTGGTATAGAGCAGGGGTATCAAACTCACATCGTCACAGCATCGTCACGTGACATATTGTGATTTCCCCCCTTTTGCTAAACCGGGCATAGGCATGGCCAGCGCCTGACGCGTCCAGCCTAGGATAGTATAGGGTCTTCTGCTTGTGCAAATGATTGGACTAGAAAACCTCCAAGATCCCGTCCAATGCTGTTTTTCTGTTGTTAAGCATCCTTTAGCAATGGAAAAAAAGCCAAAATACAGTGAGCCCAGTGGGTTAAGAGCAAATCTGTGAATTCATCCTCTGCCATATACAGTGCATATACAGTAGCCGTGTCCCACAATGAACATTACGGTTGTTGCTTTATTCGGCAACTCTATTAATGATATGGTTTAGGTGCTTTGGAAGATAATCCAACTGACCAAATATCACATCAAGCATTATCAAGTCGAGAAAAATGTGACTTTAGTGCCAGCCACCTTGAGCCTGAAATACCCTGCTACGAATCATAAGTTAGTACCAATTATTGTCCTATCAAGACATAACACAATAATAGGTACAAAAAGTATCAATGTATTACATTTTAAACAAAATGAAACAAAACAGAATATCGTTTGCTTAGAAATATTGTAACTTGTTAGCTGGATAGGGAAGAAAGTGCTTCCATTTTTAGCAAGAGCAGCTAAGGAAACACGTCACACTGGATTACATGCAGCGTGATAGGTGTAGGAAAAATGCATTTACTTTGGGCCTACAAAGTCTTCTGAGGGGAAACCTGCATCCCATCGGCTCATCTTTTGCTCCTTCTGCTTCAACTGATTCTTCATATATTTTTTGAATGTGGATATTCACCCAACTGGCTACTTTACTCTTCATTTTCCTGAAATGTGCTTAGAAAAGGCACTGATAAATCTATCACACTCACAATTACAGTTGCTTTTTCTCATAGAAAAGGAAAAGCGAGAAGAGAGAACGTCGCCTGCCAATAAGAGAGAACGTCGCCTGCGAAGTTTGCAGCCATTCCTTTAGTCCATAGTACTAAGAGGTTGATTTCAGTTCTGTAAAAAAGCAGATCAAAGCTGGCAAGAGGCATGAGGCCATACTGTTGGAGAAACACGAATTCATTTTCTGCTTTATTTGATACAGGATGCACAATTACATATATAGTTGAACAAACTGCAAGCGATTATGTAATGTTCCCCTCTCCCTGTTAATCAAATCTATTAGATTAAGGAAAGCCTACCAACCTCTTGCCATACCAACTGCCATATCCATGATTCATGTCCAAGAAAATATATTCCACTTTTGCACCACTCTTCCCAGCTATTGAACTGGATTTTCTTTTTCTTGCCCATCTCTTCACCTTCACAGCTAAGAGATGTCATGTTCCAAAGGCATGGGTCTTGCTGGCTGCATAATTTCCAGGGCTGTCATGAACATCCAGCAGTTTCTAGAACCTCAAGCGTCCTAATACATTCCATCAGTCATGCCTGTTTTGTACTCAGTTTTAATCCCCACCTCAAATAGTCAAAGAGGCTGAATTTAGCTGCCATGTTCATTTCCCCACAATGCTACCACTTTGAGGCATTGTGAGAAGTTAAAAAAAATGTAGCTTAGAAAGGGCTGTGGCTCAGTTTCTAAGAATTCCCAAGAATGACACTTTTATCAAGGCAGAATGAAAACAGTAAAATGGCAGCTATGTTCAGCGATACTTTGCTGAGGTGAATCCACCAGGAAGCCATTGAGAAGGTTCACCAGAGCTGTTGGCCAAGATCCCACTGAATCCTAGAGTATTCCATTTAAATAGCCATCTACATATAGCCCTAATAACATGGAGGGGGGGAATTAAATCAGAATCTTAGACTTACTTTTCACCTTTTTCAAGCTGGTATACATTATTTCGTTCATGTTATTCTGACACAATCATGTTGGGCAAATTTGTTTTGGAGAGTGATTGGCCTCATGTTACCGAATGATTAGAAGATTGCAAATTTGGGTATTTGAATTTGGGACCACTCCAATTCTAAATAAAAGCTCTCAGCGTAACAACAATGGTTTGAGATCTTACAATTTGCTATGCTATAGGAGACTTCTGCTTGTATTTCTTTTTAAACTCTAAGCTTGAAAATCTTAGCATGAGTTCTACCACAATGAATATTTGTTTTTTGGTTTTTTTTAAATTTCTTCTTTCTTCCCGTCAATGGAAATCAACCTGGGTGGGATTAGCAATAGAGTTGACTACGAGCTATCATTTAAAAGCTTATGTAAAGTTGTGCTATGGTTTTTCAAAGGCCTGAACTGAATACAGACTTCATTTCAATTGATGAACAGAGACTCTGCAATTCCACTTTGGATTTCAAATGCTTTTCAATGCAGAACACATTTCCCAATGTTTACATGTCTTCTCATGTTCTATATATACAGTTCAACTTTCAGTCAGACACAGGAGCATAATCCACTGAGTTTCCAGCGCAAGCTGCACGGAAATGAATGGCGGGTATGTGCAAGAGCACCTCTGTGATTTGTGTCATTCCCAGTCATGTCAGTGGGGCTTGCCTTGGACATACACACTTCATCATTGGAGACAAAACAAGAATAGATTACCCTTTCACAAACACAAAGGAAATGCAGTTTTAATTAACCCCTGTCAGAAATCCATCGGACTTTGTCAATTCACACTGAAAGATACACATTTTGCAATACTTTTGAAACATCTGTCAAAAGTGACCCAATACATGGCTAAATATATGAAAGGTTTGTTTCTCATTTGCCAATGCAAGGCAAAAAGAGGGGGGGGGTTTGGGTACAAGGAGAGTTGCACCAGTTGATATTGTTTTAAAGGTTTGTTTTTAAATACGGTTATTGATTGTCCTCCATGCTTCAAATGTATACTTTTGAACTGAGATTGCTAGATAATTTCTCTAAATGGTTATTTTTACATGCGCTTGCTTTCTTGATACGAAAAATGTTAATTTCTTTGAAAGGTTTCTACACAAAGAATCTGTTTTAAAATATATCACACAGAGCTTTCTATTGATTCATTCTTTGAAATAAAAATATTTTCCCTGAATTTTTTTTCAAATTTGTTTATTTTTATTTACCATTTGTGCTGATGATGGACATGACACAAAACCTGTAACATAAACTAGTGAGGGGACCTGGGGTGTACATGACTAGCTTGCTTCTTTTTATTCTAGTTGGTGTAAAACTTAAGCATAAATGCAAAAAAAGAGACAAGCTTGGAATCCCAAGGTACAAAAAGGAGATACCGGTAACTAAGGAACAAACATGAAGAGGAATATTAAATTTTTATATTTAATAAAATAGACTAAAAAGCTCCACATAGAGTGATTTTGTATAGTCTGCCAATCCATGCTGGCTGGGAATCTTGGATGTTGCAGCTTTAACACCTGGAGGCAAATGGTTGGGGAAGATTATTTAATATATCTTACATGAAATCATATATGTATGAATATTTCTGAGTTTATTTTAATCTTACTGTCTATTTCCTCTTTAAAGCAGAGGCTTTTTGATTGGTGTTCTTTGCTTGTTTTATTTCAGAATATGTCAGCCTTCCCCAGTGTGATGCGTTTCAGGTATGCAGGGATAGCAAAGCCCACAATTTTCAGATAGTGGCCAGTGGAGATGTATCCTAACAGATCAGCAGGCTACAATTGAGGTATCTTACATCTAGATTAACATCTCTTAAGCCTAGCAACTTTCAGACCTGTGGACTTCAATTCCCAGAATTCTCCAGCCAGCATGCACTAATCAAGACTCATTTTCCACGTCAATCAAATCACACAATTTTGCAAATTATTAATCTAAATATTAATGAAGTTTAAAGTATCCCTCAGTTTCACGTTACTGTTGCCAAAGTAATTCCTTTTTGCCCTTACAATAACAACATCTAGTGTTGAGTTTGAAACATATCGTCAACCAGTAAGCACAGGGAGTTACTGGGACTTAGCAGTTGCATTAAAGGTCATCTCTGCAATATTGTGTGCAAAATTTATTTGGTGCATTATTATTTTTAATGACAATTCAGGGCTCCCACATACTTTTAGATTAGTTATAGTATCTTAAATTCACCCTATAGATAGCTGATAACTACCTGTACCTTTCCAGAATGCTGTTTTCTTGGTATTTTTTTTTTTGTAAGCATACATCCCTTTGGTTTAGTTTGTTTGCATGGAATGAACATTTTACTGCCTGAAATTGTTCTGTTTACTTTACTGGCAATTGAATGAATAGATACAGTAATATTGGAAGGGGTTCCTAGGTAAGTGGATAATTGAGCAAATGTGAGAAATATTCACACTTATGCAGAAACATGTGCAAAGGATTGTTACAACCCATAACAGTTTTTTTTAAAGATAAACCTGTGCTTATTGCTTTTGTCTGTGCATGGTGTGTGCATTAGAGGTGGAAGGACAGTCAGTACAGCTCGAATTGACAAGAATTACATTCAAGACCAACAGCTATTTGACACCAAAAAATACTGATTTGACAAGTGACGGGTAGTTTTCATGGATGCAGTGCATTATTTACAGAGATCCATTTCAGTTTGCCAAGTCCTGTTATTTGCAATGTAATTACTCATGATAGATAAGTGCAGTGCAAAATCTTTTTTGCCCCTACTTTCCTTTTAATAAATAGGTTATGTTAAAAAAAAGTTTTCTATCTACTGACAGGGGCAATCAAGTTGAATGCATCTTTGTAAGCCTTTTCTCAGGGAATGAAACTGCAAAAAAAGGAAAAGATGCTTTACTTTCTCCAATACTTTTTGAATTAGGCTGTTCTGAGCTTCAGATCACGTTGACTTTGAGTTACCCTTTCATATATGCTCCTCGGTCAACATTGAAGGGCCATGAGTTAAGGTGCCTACTCTTTAGGCTGGCTAGACCCCACATCACCTTTTCCCCTGCATCCGAGTGCACTATTCTACAAAAATAAGTCAAGCTTTCAAAGGTTTTATAGGTGTGCATGTATCTTAATGTTACACTATATTACAGTAACGAAGGACAAACATTATGTGTTATCATCACAGTTATGGTGCAGCTTGTTACCAGGTGGGTAACAAATCACAGATGTGACGAGGCACAAATAAGGAGTGTGTTTGTTTTTAAAGTGCTAGTGTTTTAAAAATACATTCTCTGTTCTTCTTGATTCCACCTTTGTCACAACATTAACATAAAGTGCTTTGTAATACCAGCAAAATGAAAGGAAATAGTAGGAATTATAAATCCAAGCTGGTGTAGCTGTGTGTTTTTGTCAGAAACGACCTGTTTCAGAATAAAATGAAGATGTGTTAAGTTCATGGCCTTTAGTCTCTTGATATTTATACCCTCCTTCCTACTGTTAAATTCCAGAAGTTCCTATCTTGATGGATACCACTCCAGATGGCAGGAGGATCATTCCTTGGAAATAACATTTTTTTTTGCATATTTATGTATTTATAACTTGCATATTTTTGCATTCTACATTATTTAAGTGCAAAATGTGGTAGAATAAACTTGTTGCTTAGTGAACAGGTTGGGTATAACTCACTTCCCCTCCCTTCTCAATGATGTGCAAATAATTCAGGGAGAAGAAATGGAATATCTTTCCAATATTACTTAATTTCTTTTGTGCTGGAATTGTTCTCAAAGCTAATATGGATTCTTGGTTCAGGCTACCATTTCTGGCTTTTGTTGTTGTTTTGCCGCTGTTTCTTAGTTCCCCAACTGTTGACGTTTGGGTGATACCTTCCAAGGATACCTTTCTCCAACACCAAAAGATTAGATCCACCTGATTTATTTATTTTCAGAATACATAAAAACATCCATTCATAAAAAAGTATGAAAATCTCTTTTTTAAACATCTTACCATATTTAAGTTTGAAAACGATCTTCCTAATCCCAAGTTAAAAACTACATCCCTGATCTCGGATTTTGTATGACTTTTAGCAGAGTCAGTTTTTTTTTTTACATATAACTTGAAGGGATATTTGGATTTAGTACAAGTGGTGCAACTCACCCTGCTGATTGTTTTAAAATAAAAAAATAGATTTTTAATGCATCTAGAAATACAGAGAGAAATGTTTAAAAGTTTATTTCTCAATTCACTGCATTTGTGATTTATAAGCCTACCCGAGCCCTGTTCGTCTTCAGACCTTGTATTCATCAGAGAAAAAGGCATGGATGGGGGATGTTTGGAATAGTTACCTTTAAGCATAAAGTGTTGCGTTTCTGATCACATCTACCATTTGTTCTAGTATTTGACTATAGATGTCTAGATCACTTTAAGATGACAATGCAATTCAGATACTGGTATTGCCATAAAAGAGGGTCTATGTTAAAGGAGTGAAGAATGGAAGAATTGGTCACACTGACTTCTGTAAAGGAAGTTGAAAGGAGATCAATTTATGATCAAGATGTGCACAAACTTCATTTTACTTATGACTGTCGTGTGGTTGAGTCAGAATTTGGAGTAGATTTCAGAGGAGGTATTATCCTTAATCCCATTTCAAGACATCCTTCTGATTTTTACAAAACAGGTGGCTTGTTCAGTCAAAAGTTCATGCCATGCAGAATCTTTTCTTGGTGTGTCGAGTGCAAAGGCATTCCTGTCAGTTGTTAGTCAACATTCTGCAGCCCTGATCAGATATTTTGATCATGTTTGTTACTAGTCCTCTTCCTCCTCCACCACCACCTGGTAATATGTGAACCTCAGGTGAAATATGATTATCTAATTTGATAGTTTCCTGGTTACCATGGGTTTCTTCCAGTGATATTTCCATGGAATAAAGGCAATTTTGCCCTAAAAGCTTGTGTGTAGAGGACAAAGCAGCAGTTGCTAAGCGGCCTTCTCTGTTTTACAAACATTATCTCGTTGCCTTATATAGCCTCTCTGAGAAATGCTGTATTTGGGGCTAGTATGGCCTGAAGAGGTTTTTGGAGGACTTGAGTCATAGAGCAACTGGCCTTCATCATCTGTGTCAGCATCGATAAATTTATGAATGCCAGCATCATGGAAGTTCAGAACAATCGGTGCCTGCTTCTCGGGTGACTTTGTAGGGGTTCTAGCACTTGCAGTCGTATAGACAGAAGTTTCTGGACTCATCAGAGACCGATCAGAATATCCAGAACTATCTGTGGCAGCCCCTGTAGCTCCCCTGTTCTTGATGGGATCTGGGTATATTCTTAGGACATTTGAAGCTGCTGACCCTACAGCATCCTCTTCCATAAAATTAACCTTTAGAGATCTCAGTTTTAGAGGGTTGATGAGTTTTATTGAACTTTTGGGCTCTCTATGAAAAAGGTAGAGCAATGGCGACTTTCCAGATTTGGTTTTATTTCCATGAATTTGGACCCACTTCCTTCCAGTCTATATGGGTCCTGAAGGGGAAGTTTCCCACCTTTGCTGGTCAGTGTAGTGAGAGGGCTATGAGAATATCTCCCAGCTTCGGGAAATTCAGTCATGCAGCTTATGTAACTGTCAATGCTCGACATGCTTCTCATATCAATTATTCCATCTGCCCGAGTAGTCAACAAAGGGACCATTGGGCCAGGAATGGCCTCCATTTCTAGTTCTTCTTTTTGCTTACTGGGTTGAGCTGTCTCCTTTAAATTGAGATTTGGCTGTGACTGAGCTTTACTCATTTTGTTGTACATGTCTTCCAGTTGCTGGACGTTCAGATGCTGAGGACTGGAGGAAGACCTAGCTTTTTCAGGTGAACCTTGTTCCTTTGTCTCCAAAGATTTATTGGAGCTAGTTTCAGAGATTGATCTTTTGGGCCCATTTCCATTTGCTTGGGGATAAATGATTGTCCTGAACTTTATCCTTTTTGCCTGCATTTTCTCCCTTCTTTTCAACAACGATGTCCATCAATTCTATGCTACGTGAAAAGCATCCTTCAAATTCATGGACACAATGCTTCCATTCCTTTTGGCTCTTTCAAGGGCTTCCCTACGCTTAATGGCTTTTTCCTGCCTCTTCTGTTCTTTGTAGAACTCTGAAAAGTTATTTACAATGATTGGGATTGGAAGGGCAATCACTAAGACTCCAGCAATACAGCATAACCCACCAACAATCTTACCTAAAAGGGTCTTAGGATAGATGTCTCCGTAACCAACAGTTGTCATAGTTATTGTGGCCCACCAGAAGGAGGCTGGTATGCTCTTGAATTTTGTATCCTCCTCATCTTTTCTGCAAAAAACACTAAGCTTGAAAAGATCATACTGCCCATGGCCAAAAACAAAATAAGTAATCCAAGTTCATTGTAGCTTCTCCTCAATGTAAATCCCAGAGATTGCAAACCAGTTGAATGCCTGGCCAATTTTAGAAATACGGAGTATCCTCCATGATACGAAATATCTGGACTACCCTCCGGACATTTTGGAACTGAAGTACACTTTTGTTGGATTCTGTGAGGAAGATGGTGACATAATAGGGCAAGATTGCTAACAAGTCAATGGCGTTCAGGGGTCCTTTGAAAAATTTCCATTTCTTAGAGAAGAGAGGAAACGCAAAACATATCCATTGTAAACCATGCGATGCACACCGCCTCTACGTGGGCTAGCTGCGGGTTATCTGAAGGATTTCCGTACTCATCTGTGTCCTGAAGCTCAGGAAGAGTGTTTTAGAGGACAAGGCAATTGTAGAGAGCATCAATGAACATGATGGAGATAATGGCCAAAAATCTGCAAAAGAAAGGAGAAAATTAGTCAGTACCACAAAGAAATCACATGGCATCTTACATTTGCTATATTTTTCAAAGAAAAAAAAATTGGCTTCATACAAATCGATGAAGTAAGGATGTGTCCATGAAATATACCATAAGGCCTGTCTTATGAAATCAAATCCAAGGCCCAAAACAAATCATCAAGGCTTATTGTTGTGTTTCTTAAACTGTTGGTGAAACTCTTTAGAATCAGATTCAGAATAGAGCTGGAAGGGACCTTGGAGGTCTTCTAGTTCAGCCCCCTGCTCAAGCAGGAGATCCTATACCCATGATGACGAACCAATGGCAAGTGTGCCACAGATGGCCCACGGAGGCTTCTCTGCTGGCACACAAGCCCCAGCTGAGCTCCACCAAGCATGTGCACACGATACAAGCTATTGATATACATGCAACAGGATTGCCTCATAGGAGCAGATAGAGGTAAATCCTAGAGAGGCAGGAAATGCATCACTGAACAATGGAGATGAATGCTAAAGGGAATAAAGCTGCATACAAGGCTGACATAACTCCTGTAACAGTGTAGGCATGCACGGGGGGGTGCGGGCCTGTCGTGCCCCACTTATGGTCCCAGGAGGCTTCAGGGAGGCCTGCTAGGCCCAAAATGGGGCACAGGGTGGGACGCACAGATGCACAGGGAGGCCGGGGGGCACAAATGCATTGTATTATGGGTGTGGGCACATGTGCACACGCTTTCGGCACGCGAGGACAAAAAGGTTAGCCATCACTGTCCTATACCATTTCAGAGAAGTGACCTTCCAATCTCTTCTAACTCCCCCTAAAGAATATTGACATTTCCCCCAACAAAGGTATTTATACATCTCAGAAAGGCAGGAGAAAGGCAGGTAGTCCTCGATTTACAACAGTTTAGTTACAGTTTAAAGTTTAAAGTTACAAACAGTATTGAAAAAAGTGACTTATCACTATTTTCCACACTTTCACACTATTGAAGCATCCCCATGGTCATGGGATTTACATTTGGATGCTTGACAACTGGTTCGTACTTATGATGGTTGCAGGGTCATGTGAATCACTTTTTGCAACCTTATGATAAGCAAAATCATGGAGAAACCAGATTCACTTAACAACTGTGTTACTAATTTTAATAACTGCCATGATTGACTTAACAACTGTGGCAAAAAAAAGTTGTAAATGGAGTAAAACTCACTTAACAAATTTCTCACTTAGCATTATAAATTCTGGGCTCAATTGTGGCTGTAAATCGAGGACTACCTGTAATGCATAAGTAACAGAGGATGTAAGCATATCTATATCTATATCTATATCTATATCTATATCTATATCTATATCTATATCTATATCTATATCTATATCTATATCTAATCTATATCTATATCTATATCTATATCTATATCTATATCTATATCTATATCTATCTATCTATCTATCTATCTATCTATCTATCTATCTATCTATCTATCTATCTATCTATTCATAGGTAAAGGATCTCAAAATACTATAGGTAATGGAGCGCAGGTTATTTCCTGCAGCTGCTTCCTTTAGAAATCAAAAGGGAGAAATAAACAATAAAACATGAAAACATCTCACATAAATGAAGAGGCAGCTTGTGAGCACCAGGTGTCAAGAGAAAGAACAATTTCCCATTGCAAATCAGTGGAATTGTTCTAATAAGATAACAAACGTTGGTCTTATATCTCTGTATATCAACTTGATTTAACTCAATTCCATTCATCTAAGAACTGTTTTTCCCCTACCAGTATGGGAAACCCACCCAACTTGTATGTTCTTGTGTTGTAAGTTAGTTGAACAGACTCTTGATCATTGTATAATTATATTTTGGAATAGTATTTTTTGGTTTATATATTGTTTTTTCTTTTGTATTGGTTATTAACCACCCATTACTTATTTAAGAACAGCCATATATATTTCTAAATAAATAAATAAATAAAACTGAATAGTTGTAGTGATTTCTAGAATCTCTATCAGGCCCATACTTCTTGATTCCCAGAATGTCTTCCATCTAAGTATCAAAACCATCCCTTATCTTGCTAGCCTTTGAGATGAGAAATGTTAACTGTCTGTTGACTAAGTGGTTATATCTGTATTTTCCTTGCTTAGGGGTAGCAGTAGCTCCTCCATTTACTTTAAAAGGCATTACAGCATATTTTCACAACATTAAAGTCTAAAAAGTACTTTTTCTTACGACGAGCCAAGTTTGCTTCAAAGGTGAACTGGTATGCACAACACCAGTGCCTTATTGTACAGTCACCTGCATATGTTTCTCTCCAGGGATTTATATTCCACTCAAATGGCTTACAACCTTCAAAAATACTAGAAACAGATAATAAAACAGTAATGTGTGATGCAAAATATCAGCCACCTAATAAAACAGCAATCCAAAATAGTATACAAAATGCAGTCAAAGCACAGTGCTAAGGCCCAGCACATCGTACATCATCGGCTTGATCAGATAAAAGCTGGATGGAACAATTTTCATTAAACAATGGAATTAAGCAAGAGTGAAAGAGGACGACTTATTTCATGATTTGGGTGTGGCTACCAAAGAACATCCTTTCCCTTGTCCAGAATAAGTATGTATTATGAATATCTTCATATTGTAAATAATACTGTCTTTCGTCCTTAGGCTTTCCCCCTCTCTAAATAATCTCTGGTGAGTTGGTAGAAGTGTTTTTATAAATTCTAATTATAAGATTTGGTGAGAAAACATTTAATACTCAGGAGGTGAAAATTGCCGCAGAAATCTCATTGGGAAGAACGAGTCCCTATTACTTGTTCAGCCAAATGTTTACTCTTTTTAAAACTCTGAAACGGGTTATATTTTGCAGCTACTGTAGGATAATGAGATTGGGAATGTGTGTATGTGGTCTGTGCTTGTGAGTGCAATGTGAGGGGGAAATATATATATATATATATATATATATATATATATATATATATATATATATATATATATATATATTAATATGTGTGTGTGTGTGTGTGTGTGGTGTGTGTGTGAGAGAGAGAGAGAGGAGAGAGGAGAGAGAGAGGAGAGAGAGAGAGAGTGAGGGAGATTTCAAACATACAGTATGTCAGGCTTGGAAGCCATCTTTGTATTGGGCCTCAAGCCTGCCACATATTCAAACATATTCTACTGTGGAAACTGGGAGTGGGGGGGGATTGTATGAGCATGGGAGATATGTAGCCAAAATAACATTCCTTTAGAGAGTCAAGATCATTTTGTCCCTGCATCTGTAATGATGTGGATGAGAGGAATCTTCCTTCGTGACAGTGACTGACTGGGCGATGTGATTGGACATATGAGTCCTGGGGCAGGGTCTTGAACTTTCAACTGGGTGGGGAAAACCTGGAAGCTTTCAGATTCACGATTTTCCCCAGATGTGCCACATG
The DNA here is from genome assembly GCF_009769535.1 of Thamnophis elegans. Taxonomy (NCBI): domain Eukaryota; kingdom Metazoa; phylum Chordata; class Lepidosauria; order Squamata; family Natricidae; genus Thamnophis; species Thamnophis elegans. Next base: position 77,695,372 of record NC_045545.1, read on the forward strand.
GCTTCTTTAATACATTTGGACTTTGAGGAATCTCTAGCCTAGGATCTCTATATTGATTGAGGATGCTATTTGGAACCCTGACACAGTAAGCATGATGGGAGGAAATGGCTTCATTATTTATTTATTTAAATTTATTAAAGCTCCCCAGTTCACGCTTTCGGTAAATGGGCTTTCTTATTTTTTTTAGAGAGAATTTAAATTAATTATTATGAATGCAATGAATATTAATAGTTTAATGTTGCCCTACCCTCTTTTTGGAGGGCATCTACACACTTGGATTTTATAAGTGTGTTTCACATATATATTTAGTAACCAGAGGTCTGGTTTCAGATGCAGTTTCAAAGTCCAAGTTGACAAGATGGGATGCTTGATCATTGCACAGGATTTTCTTTATCCTTATTTTTTTCCTGCCTACTTTCCCTTCTTAGAGGGAAATCATTTTAAATTCGTCTCTCTTCTGTAGACTAAATATAGTTAAGTATCAGCAGAAGCCTCTTAAATGATCAAATACTGAATGCACTAAATCCATGATAATATTAAAGAGGGTGATTTAAAACATTCCAGGTTTTTGCCTTTACACGGGGTTCATTAGCACTGTTGATATTATAGTAACTCTGTATTGTCAAGATCACTCTTATTACATGTGTAGAAACCATGTTTAGGATCTTTTCCTATTAGGCTGTTGTTGACCAAATGTTGTTATGTTTCATCTGCCCAATGCAGCATGGATTTTGTAGTTAAACCTCAGATAATTTTCTAATCCATTGCAAAAAAAAATTTGGCTCTTATCAGCACTTCTGTCTTGGAGTATAATAGAAGACAAGCAGATTCTGGGAACACAAAGTAACAGCTGGTTTCAGGAAACTTCTCTCCACATTTAATTACTTAAGCCTTGTAAATCAAGACATCTCACATTTAATTTTGGGACTTCGGGACAATCAGTGTTAAAGAGATTGGGAGCACTAAACATTTTCTAAGTAAAGGCTAACGATTGTATGAATCAAACAAATGTTTCTTCTGAATTTTTCCATTATAGGCATCTTTCCCTCTAGGTCACAAAAACCTAGAGTAAAACTGCTATTAAGCCAGGCCAGTCATTTAGGAAGATGAATATTCTTATCTATCTTTCTTCCTTATGGGTGTTAACAACACAGCATCAAATTGATTCTGAATTTTCACTGACGGACTCAGGATGGCATTCATAGTGCCCCTTCTCCAATTTCTTCCCATAAAATTGTGCAAAATAGGTTGGCTGAAAGAAAGTCAGTGGCCCAACTGACCTTCTGTGACTGAAGGTGATCTGGGTCTCTTCAGTGACAGTTCAACAATTTAGCCATTATATCTGACTGTTATATATATTTGCTGCCAATGGGGAGAACACCAATAGGATATTCTGTCAAAGATACTGAAATAGGTTGACCTGGAATTAGTTGTGTCTTTAAGAAAAGACAATAATATTACATAAAGTATATGAAGATATCATCATACATTGCTGGAACTACGTATTTGTGTTTTGCCTCCTGATATAAATATAAGTTGAGACATTAACACAATCAAACAATCAGATCATTTGCTCCCCTTGTCCCCAAATGCCCACGTTTAAATAATTTTCTGTCTTTGTATGGGTAGAAGCTTTTCTCAATTGGAGTACACAGCTGCAGCAGCCAAATGCATGGCAATGCCAATTTTACCCCATGTTCATACAGTACAAGCACTTTCTTTCATCCCTGCTCCATAATCTTAAGTTTCCCTATTTCCTTGAAACACCTTTCTTCTTAAACAGCCCCCCCCCCATGACATGAAAGCTTCATTGCAATTCCGTCCCCTTTTGAAATACTGCGTTCACAGAACTAAACCAGACTATTGGTTATTATATCAACTAATGATATGATTTAGCTCCTTCAAAATGTTCATATTCCCACCTGTGGGGACCCGAGGTGGTATTCAACAGGTTCTGACCAGTTCAGAAGAACCGGTAGCGGAAATTTTGAGTAGTTCAGGGAACCAGTAAATACCACATCTGACTGGCTCTGCCCCCATCTATTCTCTCCCTCCTGAGTCCCACGTGATCGGGAGGAAATGGGGATTTTGCAGTAACCTTCCCCTGGAGTCGGAAGGGAATGGAGTTGTTACAGTATCCTTCTCCTACCTCGCCCACCAAGCCACGGCTACCAAGCCATGCCACGGTCACAGAACCAGTAGTAAAATTTTTGAATTCCACCACTGATGGGATCATGAAATTTCTACCCACCACCACCCCTGCCCCAGAAACATAAGGATAGTATAGTGCCACAGCATGGCTGACGATTTAAAACACAAATGAAGAGGTATCTGTTGCTGATTTGGGCTCTGCCATTACCTACTCTCACTTCTTGTCTAAGTTCCAGTCGCCAGGAACTTATCAGAGATGGTATGTTGTGAAGAAGATTCAATTGTTCATAGCAAGGCTGCACCTGGCAAAGTGATTCATAGCAAGAGGTTCTGTTGCTTTTGTAATCGTAACACCAAAAAATAGCACTTCTTAAGGGGCTGCTTCAGTACTGTACTATACATAAGATATTTTCCCATCTCTTTCTTTACAAAATGTTAAGTAAAAAAATGTGGTGTTTGGTGCTTTTCACTTTGGTTCAATCAGTCAGATGCCAAGAGAGCATGTATTAGAATTTTCTCAAGGGGATTGTAATGAAATCAAGAGGAGATTTGACAATGGAAGGATACATTTGTCAATAATTTGCTTATGTGCAATTAACAAAAAGGTTTAAAATGGATAAAATATTTTATAGTTTTAAACAAAATAAGACTGAGTTTGAAACAGACTTATGTTCTAATGATGAACATGTTATTGTTAAAATGTTGTTGCTGAAACCTGAAAGAATCCATGATAAAATGGGCTAAGATGTTTGGCTATAATATAACAGTTGGCCAATAGGAACAAACGTTATTGAAAAGATTGAAATTGACATTTTGTTTTAGTTGAGAATGTTGATAACATGATTTGTCATAGAATCATAGGGTTGGAAGGGACATTGGAGGTCTTCTAGTCTAAATATCACTGGTATTTGTCACCAGAGAAATTGTCTAGAGCAGTGTTTCTCAACCTTAGCGACTTTAAGTCCTGTGGGCTTCAACTCCCAGAATTCTGGGATTCTGGGAGTTGAAGTCCACAGGACTTAAAGTCGCCAACGTTGAGAATTGAGAAACACTGGTCTAGAGCTTGGGTGTCAAACTTGCTGTGTCACATTGCTGTCACATGACGTATTGCAACTTTTTAACCTTTGCAGAGCTGGGATGGACTGCGGGCTGCCAATTTGACAACCCTGGTCTACAGGGTATAAAATCATTTCGGATCTTTGCTGGAAATGCGAACAACAGGAAGGGACATTTTATAATGCTTGGTGGCTATGTAAAAAAGCTTAAAAATTGAGTACAAATCAACGCATTAATTCATATGTTTTTAAAGGTGAAAGTACAATTGAAATCAAGGACTTTTATTTTGGGACTAATGAACAGACAACTAGAAAAAAAGTCATGGAATGTTTTTCTTACACTGTATATGACAACTGCATCAACACTATTATATGCTCAAACGTGAAAAGGTTCAACAGTCTCCACAATGGAGGAATGGTTGGTGAAGGGATGGAACTTGAGATTGCTAAATTAACTTATTTGATTAGAGAAAAAAAACAATAACTCTATTTATGGCTGATTAGAAAACCTATATAGACTTTTTGCAAAATACAGAAAATGTACTTGTGATTTGTGGTTTTGATGATTGGGGGGGAAAACTGAATAAGAGAAAATAATAAGAGCTTTCTTTTGTAATGATAGAGTAAGAGATAATTTTGCAAGTATATTTATGTTTGCTTCAAATGAAATCAGAAGGCTTCTTCATTCCATTTTTTCCTTTATGTCCTTTTGCTTTTTTTCTTTATTGCTTTTACTCTTTGCATTAGTTTTTATGTTCTTTGTAAAACTTTCAATAAAAATTGTTTTAAAAATTGTTACTATTTTTAAGCCAGACCTCCAAATGGAAAAAACCTTAAAATAGAAGATTCATTTGACAGCCGTTCAAATAGGGAACACTTTTAAAGAGAAAATTGTCCTTTGTAAAATGCAGCACTGACCTCACTATTACTCTTTTTTTTCCCAACATGGAAAATACTGATACTTCAGAACTACCTTCAAACCATTAGTTCAACTTCTGACCCTACGTTCAGACAGCAGTTGAGTAAAACTCTGCTTATAGCTGCTTTTTGCACATTTGAAACTGCTATCTTGTTCACAATCACTGAAAATCACTGATTTTCAGAAGTTTTGTGTTCCAAATACTTACTACCTTTATTGCATTTTTCCAATATCGTTCCCTATTTATATGTACTTTTCCCAAGAACATTGCACTAAGCCAAGAACTCAAAAGGATGTTGAACTAAGATCTATGCTTTAGATAAAATATTTCTATCACTTTGAAGTGGTTCTATCTGCCTGCCTGCCTGCCTGCCTGCCTGCCTGCCTCCCTGCCTGCCTGCCTGCCTGCCTCCCTGCCTGCCTGCCTGCCTACCTACCTACCTACCTACCTACCTACCTACCTACCTACCTACCTACCTACCTACCTATCTTCCTCATCATCATCATCTCCCCCCCTCTCTCAATGCAAGACAAATATTAGCATCTGTCAAAACATTTAGAAATGAGTGACTAAGTGGTCTTCAGTAGGGGCTCTCTAATATCATTGCATTGATTGATTTGATTGATTTGATTTGATTATATTTATATGCTGCCCTTTTCCCCCGAAGGGGACTCAGGGCGGCTCACAATTCAAATCAGGGAAGCGGGGTACAGACAAAAAATAAAAGACGAAACACAACAATACATAATTTAAAAACACACAACAGTCATACCATTCGAGACGGGGGCAATGATAGGATTGGTTCATCAGCAGTGGTACAAGTATTGTGATCAGTGGCTGTATCCTATGTAGTGTTGCTCTAGGACATCATGGGAAATATAAATTGGCAGCTGCTTGAGGTTGGGCAAAACAATGCCCTTGGAGAAAATATATGCAAAGGCCAAAAGAAGGCATAACTGATGGACTATGCCAAAGTACTGGGACCTACCTTGCCCCTCTTCTAGCATTTTTGGTATTGATGATAGCTGGGTAATAAAAAAAACCAGCTATCTTCTTAGTTCTTTCTTTGCTGCAGAAACTAACTTAGTCTATTAAATTTTACGTTGGTCCAAATTTTATGCTGGTTGGTTAGGACTGTTTTCATAATCATACTCCTATTTTTCCTTTATGTACATACTGTACAATTGATTCAATTCTAATCAGTAAACCAGTTTGGGATACCAATCAATCAGGTAGAAACTGTGAGAGTGAGTTCTAAGAGAGCGATGGCTCCCTCAGGCATCAGAATCATCTAGTTCCTCTCTCTCAACCAGTTTTGGGTGTGGCTTGGTGGGCGTGACATGACATGGCATGGTGGGCGTGGCAGAAGGATACCGTAAAATCTCCATTCCCTCCCGATCATCTGGGAGTCAAGAGGCAGAGAATAGATGGGGGTGGGGCCAGTCAGAGTTGGTATTTACCGGTTCTCCGAACTACTTAAAATTTCCACTACCAGTTCTCCATAACTGGTCAGAACCTGCTGAATATCACCTCTGCTCTCAGCCCTAGGAGGAGGCTATGACAAAGTACTTCTGAAAAACCTTGCCAAAACCAAGGACTTATCCTGGCTGTTGTCACTGATTTAAAGGTGCAAACACACACACACACACACACACACACACACAAACGAGAGAGATAGAAAGGAATTCTACTTCATCAAAAAGTGAATCCAATTTTGGAAGAAATGGCCAAACTATCAAATATCCTAATTATTAAAGTAGTGTAACATCTTCACTTTTTAAAGTCCAACAAAGTCAGTGACAACCAGTATATGATAAAACAACTGAAAATACCAAAAATATAGTCTCAAATATAGTCTGCTACAATCATTTGTTCACTAAGAAATTCAGAATGCAGTTCAGATCTTACAAATTCTCATTCTCTCTCTATCTCTCTCCGGTGCTATGTGTTTATGAGCTTAGCTTACATGGAAAAGGGTAAAGCAGCTTTAAGTTGCACTTGTGAAATACTACCCAAAGATTGATATTGTCCTCACCATTACTAGGAAGGAAATGCTACACACTGTACAATTACCACCATAGGCAATTGCTTCTAACCATGATGATGCAAACATGATGAAGTGCTGATACAACAAAGCTTTGCCAATTTGTACTTGGGTCACAACATCACAAACAAGCATTGAAACATACAATCTATTTGGCTGATCTCCCTTTTCTTTTTGGTTTCCCTGCATATAAAGGGTTGAATACAACTAAATGATTTTTTTTTTAAAAGATACAATAGGACCCTGGCAAGCACTAAGAAAGATACCCAAAGATACATTGTTAGGAAACTTCACTATCTTGGGTCTCAGCCTCCTAAATCTTAATTTGAAAGACAAATTCTTAACCATGATGCTGTTAGTTGTGAAGTCGTGTCCGACTCATTGCAACCCCATGGACAACATTCCTCCAGGCCTTCCTGTCCTCTACCATTACCTGGAGTCCATTTAAGCTCATGCCTACTGCTTCAGTGACTCCATCCAGCCATCTCATTCTCTGTCGACCCCTTCTTCTTTTGCCCTCAATCTTTCCCAGCATTAGGCTCTTCTCAAGTGAGTCCTTCCTTCTCATTAGATGGACAAAGTATTTGAGATCTGGCCTTCTAAAGAGCAGTCGGGGTTGATCTCCTCTAGGACTGACCGGTTTGATGACTCGCAGGAGTCTTCTCCAGCACCATAGTTCAAAGGCCTCAATTCTTTGGCGCTCAGCCTTTCTTATGGCCCAACTTTCACAGCCATACATTGCAACTGGGAAAACCATAGCCTTGACTATATGCACTTTTGTTGGCAGGGTGATGTCTCTGCTTTTTAGTATGCTGTCTAGATTTACCATCATGAATCTAGACAGAACCATGATGGTTCTTTCTAAAAATGTTAAATTTATAAAAACTGACTTATTGGAGGATCAAGCGGTGGTACAACTTAAAGCCATAAATAAAATTATGTCTATTACTGTTCCACTGTTGTCATGACAACCTCCCAAAGTCATCTAACCTTTACCATATTAATGCTTGTTCATTACAAATTAATTCCACTGGCCCCAAAAATCACAATCAGGAAATAATTCTGAAGTGACTGTATGCATCTGCTTTTAAAAGTGCTCTGACTTTGTGAGATAATAAAAACTAAGCTGGCCCCCTTCCCCCTCTCCAGACAGCTATATAAGAGGCAACACAAAGATTTTCAACTCTTGCTCCATTCCCAAATAATCCTCTACTACAATGTAATATTTTGCTCCATTGCATTTTGATGTTGAATGGCAATTATCAGTGAAAGAGGCAAGAGGAATGAATAAGCAGAGAAACTACAATAGTAAACAACCTCTCTTGTAGCCAATAGTAAGCCTGACAATAAGGGAATCTTCAAAGCTGTCAGTTTTTCTTGGTTTTTGCATATCTTTCCTTCTATGCCAAGTTGCAAAATCTTCTTAACAAGCACAACAACATGCCAGCAGGGGTCTCTTTGCGACTGAGTGGCAGCGAAACCTATGCTTCACTGCACTGCAGTCAACATCACTATAACTGCCATTCACTCACAAAAGGGCAGAATATGCACACATTCTCTCCTTCTTCTTCCATTATGGTTAAATGCAACCCTCTTTCAGATATCAACAGGATTATAACCAAGGGCTCACTGCCACCGGAAAGATTCTAGAAGGCAGTCTAAACATTAAATCAGATGTTGCCCTTGGGAGATTGGTAGCTTTCCAGTCCAGTGACAGGCACGCTTGTGTTTTGACTTTCAGGCTGCTTCTTCCCCATTCTTGATTTTGCTGACATCCTTCCAGATGACAAATTTGGAGACATCAGATCCTTTGCCCATCCAGCTTTAGGTCATTATGATTGATTCTAATGAAGATATCCAGTTTTAAATTTTGTAAACTTATAAGGAAACTTACAAATTTTGAGAGAGGCAGGTTCATAAATCCAATCAATCAATCAATCAAATCAATCAATCAATCATATTGACAGAGTCCGAGTTGGAAGATACCTAAAAAGCATTAAGTCATACCTCCTGCACACTGCAGGATTCAAATAATCCCCAATAGATAGATCAGAGGTGTCATACTGGATTTCTTTGAGGACCGGATCAGCATTGTAGTTCTCCTCCATGGGCTGGCGGGAGAGGGGGGGGTGGAGAATGGGAAGGATGCCTCCTGCAGCACTCTGCCAGCCAAAATGGGCCATGGGGGGGGGCGCACATCTGTTTCATTTTTGGCCTGAAGGGTCTCTTGCAGCACTTCACTGGCTAAAATGGGGCATGCCCCCCCCCCCAAGCCTTGTTTTCCACCTCCCCTGCCTCCAACAGCACTATGCCGGCCAAAAACAGGCTGCATGGATGCCCCCGAGGTCATCATGCGGCCTGTTTTTGGCCTCCCCGGCCTCTGACCAGCACTCTGCCAGAAAAAAACAGGCCACACACCCCCTGTACATGGCCTGTTTTGGCTGACAGCGGCACCGCAGGCCGGTCCTTTAATATTTCCAGCCTGTCCCCACGGGCCAGATTTAAGCACCCTATGGGCCAGACCCAGCCTGCAGGGTTTGACACCCCTGAGATAAATGATTATCCATTCTGTTTGAAAACCTCTATTGAAGGGAAAGAAATCACTTCATGCAGTAACTTGTTCCACTGAGTAATAGCTTTCATTGTCAAGATGTTCTTCCATAGGAGTAATCTGTACTACGTACTTCATCACATTCATTCTAGTTTCACCTTGTGAGCATGTGAGGATAAATCTGAACTCTCAATAATCCTGGCATGACTACCCTTCAGATATCTGAAAACAACTATTGTGTCCTTCCCAATCTTTAGATATCCAAAGACACATATTGTGTCCTTCTCAACCATCTCTTCTGAGACTTAGGTCTTTTAACCATTCCTTGTAGGACCTGTTTGCCACTCCTTTCACCATCTCAATAGCTCTTCTCTAGACTTGCTCCAGTTTATCAATGTCTTTTTTTTAAGGTGTGCAGAACTGTTTGTAGTACTCCCAGTAAAGGCAGGGTTGAGCAGGATAATTACTTCCAGTGATCTGGACTTTATTCCTCATGATTTCCATAAAAATGTTTGCTTTCTATCCTCCTTTTAAAAAAAATATTACAAATTGAATGAAGAAAGAATTTTATTTGGAGGAAGGCATGAATCTCCTTTGTTGGAGATAATTTACAAGTTGCCACTATAAAAGCAAGAGCTCCAGTTTTCTATAAAACAAATGAATGCAAGAATTCTGTGGACACATTTGGAATAGTAATGTTTTAATTTCTTAGATAAAACAAAATAAGTGTAATGATCATTCACTGGCAATAGCATAGCGGCCAATAAAAGGACCCCCCCCTCTCTTTTGCAAAACCTTTCAAATTATGAAAATTTGGAGCAGATGAAAATAATTTCAGCTGAGATCCTTCATCAATCTTCTCCAACTCCCATGATTTTCAAATAGGCTGGTAAGGGATTATCTAAATGATGTAGAGTAATAATAGATTTAGCAGAGAAATGTGCTGCTAACACTGTATTCCCCCCATCTGTGATGCCATGGTGGAACACTTGAGAATTTCATTCAGAAGCATTTTTCAGCAAACCAGTTCATATCTCATGGACTAATATAGGTGCTTTTTAATTTTCCGCTTATCTCCAAATTTGCTTCATACTCCTCCAAGCAGATTTGTTTAGCTAGGTTGCAAACATGTTCCAAGTTAGATTTAACCGCATCTACATTTGCTTACTTTGTGGAAAAAGTAGAAACCAGAGTAAAACAGATATGGTAAAAAAAAAAGGAAAAATGGATGAAATGGACTTATAAATAGAAGGTGACATTGGACAAACCCACTGGGGTGTTACATCCCATCAGTGTGATGACTGCTTCTAGCATTGAGTATATGACTCACGCTCCAACCCTAACCCTTTTTAAATTAGTGATACTACCAAGTTAGCTGTTAGGGAAAGGCACACATTATTTGTACAAACTGAGATTAATAAAGTGTTGGGATCCTTCCACTGATGTTAGGGCATTCCAGAAACACAAAATTGATTAGACTGTATTTTCTACTAAGATGAGTTCAGAGAAAAGAAGCAAAGGACCAATAAGATAACAAGAAGTAGAGGATCACATCAGATCTCTGCTTCCTCCAAGCAATTACTGTTGTCAATATTTCAAACGTACAGAAATGAGAAACAACATTTGAAAGCCACACTTTCAATTAGCCACATTTTATTAGCATAAAATGGGACTAACAAAGCAAACCAGCTAGTTGGCATGCAAATGAAATGGCATTGGTTGCTAAGAGCATGTATATTTTTTGCAGCTATTGCAACATTCTTGATCATGATCGTCTCATGCCATCTCCTGCTTATGAACATTAATGAAATACACATTTCGCATCACACTGCGGGTACAATAGATGTTCCATTGCGCTGCCTTTTATGTCCCTGTTCATCTCACACATGAAAGAAATTTCAGCGTGCATCATTCTATGAACTAACAAGTTCAGAAGGTGATGTTCCACTTCCTATGCATTCAGCATAAAGTATCTGTAAACAGCCATTATCAGTTGCTTTGGGATAGACATTTTTGTAGGCAAACATTAGCAAATGAGTGGTGCCAGTGATACGGTCCATTTCATAGTTATGTCTATGAGAGAATCACATTCACATTCGCAATGTATGTCTTGAGCTATTTTTAAGTTTCCATTCCATCCATGCACAAACATTTCTTTATGATAAACTAGGCATATCTTATCCCATAATTTGCAATTATAATAGGAGAAAAGTGAGCCAATTTGCCTGTCTTCAGTGAAGAAACACTTTCTTCAGGGGAAACCAACATTAGATGAGTTCTAGTAGCTACTGTGATCCAGTCTGGCAGTTTAAAAATAATCAGTATTCCAGTTAGCTGTTATGGTCTTTGTCACAATGAAGATATAGAGAAACGTTCCCTATTTCAACATCCTCCAGATGTGGTGGTCTACAATTGTCAGAAACATTGGCCATCGTAGCTTTTCATTTGCCACAGTCATTGATTCACTTGAGTTATATCTTTAAAAACAGATAAAACAATGCATGGGACATAATCATTAAAACATAATGTACCAAAAAGAATTAAAAGAATAACTGATCATTGGGAATTGCTCAGGATCCATTTGCTTATTGAAAGGATAGAGTCGTCATGATTTTTCTAAACATAAATAACATTGGGGACAACTTGATCTCTGGAGGGAAGGCTTCCACAGGAGTGGGGCAGCTATGCAGATTCTGCCTCTGGGCTCCTACCCTCCCAGCTTCTTTAAGAGAGGTGATCTGCAGCATTGTCTCAATTCTATAGGAAGAACACAATCCATAGATAAGCCAGACCCAAGCCATATAAAGTTTGATATAGCATTATCAATATTCTGAACTGGAATCAGAAACTTGTTGGCAAACAATGCAGAGCATGTAATATCAGCATTATACAGCTAAAGTGCCTCTCACCATTTAATATATTCTGGGACATGCTGTCATATTGGGGAAGGCTGCAACCAAGCAGAGTACATTTTGTTGGTAACTGTTATTACCGGAGTTTTAATTATTACTCATAATGATTTTTAAAAATAATAATAATGCTGAAGCAATTGTAGTCAATCTGGAGTCATGGTATGATCTAGAAAAGATTGCCACTACTTGGATGCACCTCTGGTTTGCCATAGTTGTCTTCTGACATGTTGGCTTAACTACATAGTCTAGTCTAGAATTGTAAGACTTTCGGTTGTCTCCAATCTAGATCCGATCCACTAGCTATGGAATCCAGAAAAGCCAATCCCAATTTTGCTTAGTGTAAGGAAGGAACTCAATGTGCATAACTAATCTGCAGGGTATTATGTCATGTGAAGAAAGCATAGTGGGTTAATTAATAAATTAAAAGGTGGGCAAAGGATAATTGATGCGCAAAATATAGCCTCTCATTATCAAGACAACCCCTGCCTTCTCGAGGTGCCCACCGTTTTCCAACAGAAGGGGCTCTGTCGACTCTTGGGCCCGGCGAGCTCAAGTAGTACTCAGCCTAGAATCATGGATCCCGTTGATTTGGGATGCATGCGACTCTACAGCGAAGGGATTGGCGATGCCGTACCGACGCTAAAGACTTAAGTCAAGTCAAGTAAGTCAATAAATTAAAAGCATACTGGATTAAATTAGCTAAGTATGAACTATCAAGTCTTACTAAGAACTGTGCAGTTCTATATATCCAAAGCTGTGTGCTCTTTGTTTAGCTGTGTATCAAGTAACAGCTTGATATGGGAATTGGACTATGAGCTGCTTCCTTCATGCATCAGCACCACTTGATTTCTCTTAGCTTGATAACCTTGTTTTAATAACTTGCTCTCTTACAGCATGCCCTGAAAATAATGCCATTAGAGGTGATAAAGCTCTGTGCGCTGTTCTTTCACTCATGTAACAAATGTGAGGCTGAAAGATGAGTAAACATGATCCCTAAAGACTGGCAAATGGACTTGAACCCATGTGAATTTTATAGGTAGCTTATTTTTTCAAAAGGGCAATCTTTGACAGCAGATTTTTTAAATTATTTTTTCCCTTCTACAACACCTTACAGTCATTATATCAACATTGTTGTGTCTTCATACCTGTGCATGTATGTAATATTTCGCTTCTATATTTACACACCTTTACACACAGTTCTATATATATTTATAAATATTGTTTTTTGGCTTAATTAATTTTATTCTTGTTTTGCAGTCATTTGTACCAATTGTTCCAAATTTCGTAATATTCCGACTCTTCTTTATCTTTTAATTTCAGTGTTAATTTGTCCATCTCTGCACAATCCAAAAAATTTTTAAATCACTAATTTGTCCGAGGGGGTATTATTTTATTTCCAGCATTGGGCAAATGCTATTCTAGCTGTAGTTAACAGATGTGTTAATATGTACTTAATCTTCTTTGTATATTTCCCTTTGATTATTCCCAGCAGAAAGGTTTGTATTTTATCTGTTCTCCTGTAATTTCTTGTACCCATTTCCAAATTTTTGTCCAATATTTTTGTGTTTCCGGGCAGGTCCACCATATGTGATAATAAGTCCCTTGTACTTTTTTACACTTCAAAAGGGCAATCTTAATCACTGTGCTGCTTTCCCTTCCTTCTTTTTTTTCTCTGTAGTAAGAGTTTCAAATGATCTAAATCTAAAGAAGAAATCTAAAGATGGGGGCACACAAATGCCAGCATTTTTGGTTAAATTATATACCCTTGAAAATCATAGTGTGCAAAAAGGAAATACTGAAAACTGATGGGTCTTAATTACAGCACTGCCAGTGGGCGATATAGTAATAGTACTGTAGGGTGCTCAAAAGTCTGAATTTTAAGGTCAGCATTAGATCATGCACACTTTGAACACAGCCTTTTGAAATTTGCTTCTGTTTGCTTAGGTTATTTTGGGCATTTGGAAATACGCAGAACCCAATTTTGATATCCCTCAGCCTTGCACAAAAATTGGAAACCTTCCACGACTTGTGCAGAGATATTTTATTCTAGTTGCTTTTTCTTCCATTTGGAATACCTTTCAATTCCTAGTAGCTTGTGCTAAGCCCAAAGAAATTTTTACGTTTACGTTTATTAGGACTTGTATGCCGCCCACTCTCGAGAGACTCAGGGCGGCTTACAGATAAAGCAGGGAGGGGGAACATATAAAAATTAAAAAGTACAGACATTAAAATCACACAACTTTCATAACATAAACATTCCAGGCCTGCTGGAAGAGCCAGGTCTTAATCGCTTTGCGGAAGGCCGGGAGAGTAGTAAGGGTCCGGATCTCCATGGGGAGATTGTTCCATAGAGCCAGAGTAGCTACAGAGAAGGCCCTCCCCCGGGGAGTCGCCAGCCGACATTGGCCAGCAGATGAAGGAGGCCTAATCTGTGCGATCTTATAGGTCTCTGGGAGGTAACTGGCAGGAGGCGGTCTCTCAGGTAGCCATGTCCTAAACCATGAAGGGCTTTAAAAGTAATGACTAGCACCTTGAAACGTGTCCGGAGACCAATAGGAAGCCAGTGCAGCTCGCAGAGGACAGGTGTAACGTGGGTGTACCTAGGTACGCCCACAATCGCTCGCGCGGCTGCATTCTGGACTAACTGAAGTCTTCGAACACTCTTCAAGGGCAGCCCCATGTAGAGCGCGTTACAGTAATCCAGTAATCCAATGAAAACAAATGCTGATTTTTCACTACCATTGCTTCTGGTTTATGATAATTTGCCACAGTCAACTTGCCACGGGCAACTCACTGCGGCCAATTCGCCGCAGGACAACTTACTGCAGGACACCAATATCAAAGAAACACTAATATCAAAGGAATACAATAATTGAAGAAAGGATGTAAAAGCAGGAACAGAATGAATTGTAAATGGCAAAAATTATTTTAAATTTTTTTAATTTTTAAAAAAATAAAATAGAATTTTTAAATTGCCCTGCATCGAGTTGTCCCATGGTGAGTTGCAGAGGTGGGTTCCTACCAGTTCTGACTGGTTCTGCTGAACCAGTAGTGGTTTGCTGGCCTGGGTCCCCAGAACTGGCAGTGACCCAGGCCTGCTACGCCTCCGAACTGGTTCCCTGGTCAGCATGGCATGTTTTTAAATCATTTTTTAATGTACTGTGCATGCACAGAATTGCAAAATTGCATGCGTACCGAACCGGCAGTAATGCTGGCAGCAACCCACCCTAGGTGAATTGGCTGTGGTGAGTTGGCCGCAGCAAGTTGGCTGTTGCAAGTTGTCCCATTTCTATCTCTGAAGGTTATTAAGACTGTGAGCAACCAGTAGAGCAGTCATGTGGTGACATTCCATCCATAAAGCACTGTCTTCTAGCAGGCAATCTCTAGTAGAGTTAATTGCCACATGAATGGGAAAGGATGGGAAAAAATATAGAGAAAAAGTAGATCTCTATCCTTCCTATTGGAGGAAGGAAATAGTGTGATGAGGCAGGGGTAAATTAAAATGCACCAAGATATTATTTCAAAACAGTCTGCGTGTCTCATTACAAAGTTCCCTGCCAACCTAGCAGTGCGAAAGCATGCAAGTGAGAGTAGATAAATAGGTATCATTCCGGTGGGAAGGTAACAATGCTCCGTGATGTCATGCTAGCCACATCACTATGGAAATATCCTTGGACAACATTGGAGATGAGCACTGCCCCTATGTAGTCAGCAGGAACTACTGGAGTAAAATCTGCAGGGATTCCTTTCCCTTTCCCTTTAATTACAAATTAGGGCAGATATTATGTGGCATTAACTAGCATGACTTCCTCAAGGAATTCTAGATTGTCCATTTATTTATAGCAGCCTTTCTCAGCCCTCCCGATCTCTTGGGACTGTAACTTCCCAAATTCCCCGAATGTTCAGAGAACATTGCCATTGAAACATATTGGGGTGGGAAACAAGACTGGGGGAGGGAGGCCAAATTACAGCACTATTTCACCCATACAATTCTTAGGGTTCCCCTAGAGAGGAGCAGCTCGTTTAACAGCAATTTTTCTGGTTTATCTGTAGGATGCTTAATGTTATTTTTTTTATTAACTTCATTATATCACAGTGTGTAATTATATTACATCATATAGTATATTAAATTGAATACAATGAAGTATGTCTCTAAATTACCTTGAATTAAACTTTGGAGAGAAAAAGAATAAAAAAAATTGCACAGCTGGTTTTCACTTTATTGCTTTTAATTACCCTGAAATCTGGGATAACGATTAGATAAATATGAATTCCAAGATTTATTCCTTGTATATGCCTGATTTAATCTCAAGAGCCAAGAAAGGATAACCTGGTTAAAAAGAAAGGCTAACTTGCAAGGTAAATATTTTCCAGATGCGATGCTTGGGGCAGAGAGGGAACAATTAAATAAAAGAGATGTGTGTTTGTGTTTGTGTGCATAGTTAACAGATTATAACCCCAGGCATACAGTCTTCCCCTGAGCCCCTAATTTTTCTCTTGGGTCCTCCAAATCGAAGGAAGACTATTCTCTACCTGACTGTACTGCTGTTTCAAATGGATTTATTTGGAGTCTCATATTAATACCTGAATTTCAGGGTTCCAAATAGCATCCAAAAGTAAATCAGAGTCCAAGGCAAAGTATTGCTAAAAGTTCCAATTTATTAAGAGAGCCATGTTGGCACATCTGGGAAAACCTGACTCTGAAAGCTTCCTGGTTTTCCCCACCTAGTTGAAAGTTCAAGATCTTACCCCCACACCCACAAGTCCATCACATGGTCCATCTTCCACTGCCATGCTGGCAGTTCCACCCATTCAGTTCTGGTCAGGTGCAGAGGTGCAGAGACAAAGGATGACCTTGGCTTTCTAGAACGAATTTGGTTATGGCTACATAGCATCTCACTCCTTACAATCCCCCTCCCATTTTCCCATAATAGAAAATGCATAGCAGAATAATGGCAAGTGTGGCAGGCCAAAGATCCAAAACAAAAGATGGCTACAGGCCTGACACTGACCTTGAGATGAAAAAGAGGGAAAACCAGAAACCTGTAGTGCTTTCAATAGACTCCATTTCAAGCTTGTTCAGTTTGATGACCCTTCATTATGATTAGGCATGTAGAGACATGCAGTCACAACACTCGAAGGGTTCCAGATTGGGGAAGGCTGAGTCATTGCTTTATAAATAGTACCGTATCAATAAGAGACAAACAGTATAGAGCAGTATTTGCAAGCTTGGAAGCTCGATTGAATTTAAGTGTGTACAAGATTGCAGCTCTAATCTCTGTACATAGGCAAAAGCGAACCTCTTGGAAGAAGCTTTAGAGCAATCAAACCAACAGCCTTTGAGTTACTCCTCCAGCTATTGTAGCTCCTTGATGACTTGATTACTGGTAGCTTTGTGAGATATATATAGTATTTTGGATGGCACACAACTGGTTCCCATGCTTCCTCACTGGAGTTAATAAAGAGGACTGTGATATAATTGGAACCCTTGTGAGCTAATGGAAGATGCTTGTTGTATTGGCTGGCAAGAGAATCTGTAAAGTGAATGATTCATAGCTTCCTCATACTGGGATTGCTTTGCTCAACCTTGTCTTTCTGGAGCAAGGCTGGTGGGTACGAAAGTCACTGTTCTGACCTAGGTTTCCCAAGAGCATGAAGCAAACTCCTTGTCCCGATAAAAACCCCTTTTATTACTTTACTATGAATTCAACAAAGTCTTTCAAGGGAGGATTTACAGTCACAGACCTTATCTGGCTTGGAGAGCTGCCAGGCCAATATTTGCAAAACTTGGCAAGGAGTTTTGGAGAGTCACAAACCAATTAAGGAACTAATTGTCTCCTGCAAACTCCACTCCACTTTTGCTCCTCTTTTATTTCTTCTGGGCGGGGCCATTCATCATCCACCCAAGTCAATCCCTGTTCTTTAGCTGTTCCCATTGTCTGGCAACTCTGTGCATGTGCACAATGGGAACAGGCTCCAACTGTTCATCTGCCTCACTGATGTCTGACTCTGAAGGCAGCTGATAACTGGCATATAGTTCTGGTCCCCTCCCTGCTTCCGACACAGAGCCCTCATCAGAGCTTTCCCCAGATTCCAGGACTGGCCCATGTTCCTCCCCAACCTCCTCACTATCCAAATCTGCTTCCAGCTCTACTGGGAGGCCACAACAGTCAATCACACTAAAGGATGGATGAGAAAAAGTAATCCCACCAAATGCAGAATTGATGTATTCCAAAGAGACTCAAAATCACATGTTGGCTGAAATCTGGGTACTTGTGATTTGATTATTATTTTTTTTTGCAATGCACCTGGCATCTCTGGAATTGGTTAAAGTCAGGTATCACAAAATAATCATCACAATCAAAATGTATTTTACAAATGAATAAATTGGATACAAAAATGTATATTTTCTGGAAAGGGGAATGTTTGGAATGTTTGGAATGTTTATTATAATTTATAGGCCGCCCTTTTCCCTGAGGGGACTCAGGGCGGCTTACAAAACACGGGAAAGGGGGTACAAAGACAAAAGACATAAGACAATACATAATATTAAAAAATAGAGCACAACATTCATTCATCATTCGGGAGGGGACAAACTAAGATTTTTCATCCCCAGGCCTGACGGGCTAGCCAGTTCTTGAGGGCTGTGCGGAAGGCCTGGGCGGTGGTGAGGGTGCGAATCTCCACGGGGAGATTGTTCCATAGCGTCGGAGCTGCAACTGAGAAGGCTCTCCTCCGAGTAGTCGCCAGTCGGCACTGACTGGCGGATGGAATTCGGAGGAGGCCTACCCTGTGCGATCTGATGGGACGCAGGGAGGTAATTGGCAGAAGGCGGTCTCTCAAATAGCCAGATCCACTACCATGGAGCGCTTTGTGAGTGGTAAGTAGGACCTTGAAGTGCACCCGGAGATCAACAGGTAGCCAGCGCAGCTCACGGAGGATCGGTGTTATGTGGGCGAACCGTGGTGCGCCCACAATCACTCGCGCGGCCGCATTCTGGACTAGCTGAAGTCTCCGGGTGCTCTTCAAGGGCAGCCCCATGTAGAGCACGTTGCAGTATTCCAGCCTAGAGGTCACAAGGGCTCGAGTGACTGTTGTGAGAGCCTCCCGGTTCAGGTAGGGCCGCAACTGGCGCATCAGGCGAACCTGAGCAAATGCCCCCCTGGTCACAGCTGACAAATGATGGTCGAAACTCAGCTGTGGGTCCAGGAGGACTCCCAAGTTGCGGACCCTGTCTGAGGGGTATAAATTTTGTCCCCCCAGCCTGATTGATGGAACATTAACCAAATTTTTGGGAGGAAAACACAACAGCCACTCAGTCTTTTCCGGGTTGAGCACCAGTTTGTTAGCTCTCATCCAGTCTTTAACAGCCTCAAGGCCCCGGTTCATCACTTCCACCGCTTCATTGAGTTGGCACGGGGCGGACAGATACAACTGTGTATCGTCCGCATATTGGTGGTATTTTATCCCGTGCCTCCGAATGATCTCGCCCAGCGGTTTCATGTATATGTTAAATAGTAGGGGGGATAAGACCGAACCCTGCGGCACCCCACAAGTAAGGGGCCTCGGGGACGATCTCTGCCCCCCCACCAACACCGACTGCGACCTGTCCGAGAGGTAGGAGGAGAACCACTGCAGAACAGTGCCTCCCACTCCCACCTCCCGCAGTCGTCGCAGAAGGATACCATGGTCGATGGTATCGAAAGCCGCTGAGAGGTCAAGGAGAACCAGGATGGACGCATGGCCTCCATCTCTGGCTCTCCAGAGATCATCGGTCAATGCGACCAAAGCGGTTTCTGTGCTGTAACCGGGCCTGAAGCCAGACTGGAAGGGGTCAAGATAGTTAGCTTCCTCCAAGGTACGCTGAAGCTGGAAGGCCACCACCTTCTCAACAACCTTCCCCACAAAGGGGAGGTTGGAGACTGGACGGTAGTTGTTAAGAATTGCTGGATCCAAGGACGGTTTCTTCAGGAGGGGTCTCACCACCGCCGCCTTCAGCGCGGTGGGGAGGTGTCCCTCCCGAAGAGAGGTGGTAACAACCGCCTGGATCCAGCCTCGTGTCACCTCACTGCTGTTGGCAACCAGCCAGGAGGGACACGGGTCCAGTATACAGGTGGAGGCGCTCACAGCTCGCATAGCCTTGTCCACATCCCCGGAGGCAACATCCTGAAACTCAACCCAGAGATGGTCTGCCAGATCATTCCCTTGTGTCTCGGCTGGATCTGCAAGAGTGGAGTCCAGGTCCGATCGAAACCGAGCAACTTTGTCCGCCAAGAACTGTACATATTCCTCAGCCTTACCCTGTAAAGGGTTCTCCGTCTCCCTCCTATTTAGGAGGGAGCGGGTTATCCTAAACAGGGCGGCTGGGCGGGACTCGGCGGACGCTACCAAGGAGGCAATGTGAGATCTTTTGGCTGTTCTTAGAGCCCGAATATACTCCTTGGTGCAAGCTGTCAACAGTGCCCGGCTCGACTCGGACCTATCAGACCTCCACAGGTGCTCTAGGCGTCTCCTCCGGCGCTTTGTCTCACGGAGCTCCTCGGTGAACCAAGGAGGCCTCCGTGGGCCGCTGACCCGGAGGGGCCGTAGTGGCGCAATCCGGTTAAGAGACTCTGATGCTGCCGAGTGCCAGGCAGCAGCAAGAGTCTCCGCCGAACTGTGGGCGAGAGCATCTGGAATAACCCCAAGCTCCGTCTGGAACCTTACTGGGTCCATAAGTCGCCTGGGGCGGAACCACCTGGTCGGTTCCTCCTCCCTACGGTGGGGGTTTGGCCTCCGGAAGTCTAGCCTCAGTAGGCAGTGGTCTGACCACGACAGGGGAATGGTCTCATTTCCCCTCAGACCAAGATCATAACTCCACTGCTCCGAGAGGAATACGAGGTCGAGCGTGTGACCCGCTGAGTGGGTTGGGCCTCGAATTACTTGGGTCAAGCCCATGGCTGTCATGGAAGCCATGAACTCCTGCGCTCCCTCAGAGTGTTCACCGAGCGAAGGCAAATTGAAGTCCCCCAGAACCATAAGCCTAGGGAACTCAACTGCCAGCTCGGCTACTGACTCGAGGAGCGAGGGGAGGGCTGCTGCAACGCAGTTGGGAGGCAGGTACGTGAGCAGCAAACCCACTTGACCCTTGAGGTCCAGCGTCACCAGTAGGGACTCACACCCGACAAGCTCCGGAGCAGGGATCCTACGAGGTACTAAAGACTCCCGGATTACAATAGCCACACCGCCACCCCTTCCCTGGGCTCTCGGCTGATGAAGCACCTGAAATCCGTCTGGGCACATCTCTACGAGGGGGACTCCTCCTTCTGTGCCCAGCCAGGTCTCAGTAATACATGCCAGGTCTGCGCCCTCGTCTGTTATCAAGTCCCGGACGAGGGGAGCCTTGTGAACAACAGACCTGGCATTTAGCGACAGCAGCCTGAGACCAGGGTCCTGACTACTCGCGCCATCTGACCTTGGAGTGGGACTCATAGGGCCGGAAGGAGGGATCTCTGTGATATAGCGAACCCTCCTTCCCCGGTAATGGCCAGCCCTAAAGTCCCCGCCGTATCTGCCCCTCCCTGTTATGACCGCAATGCTCCGACCCTCTCCCGTGGATGTAGTTCCCCCAACCACCCCGGTGGCCCCCGCAAATCCCACCAGGTCCTCCGAATCATACATACTCATTCACTCACTCAAACAGTCCCCACATAGTAATTAAAACACAAAAATACAACAGTAATAATGATAAAAGTGGGATCATTCATTCAATCTCATACATACTCCTAACATATCCCAAACACAGTAAGAAAAAAGAGAAAAGATAGAAAGATAGAAAAAGGGAGAAAAAAAAAAATAGAATTGCGCACTTATTACGTTGTTAAAAAGCGAGTCCAGATAGAGCCAAATGGCTCTCCATAATTAAAGTAAGTAAAATAGGTGGTGTGATTAGCGTCCAGTTATAGTCCGAAGAAGGTATACGGTGGGGTAGATCGTATTCCCCTCTTCTATTGGTCTGGATAAGTCCAAAGAGTCCGGAATAAATAAAGGGGATAGGAGGTAGTCTTCCACCAGTGCTGCTCCAAATAGAGTTCCCAGGATAATAGTGGTGAGTGATGTTACTGATGGTACTCAAAGTCCGATAAAGCTGAGCTAGCAGGTCTGGAGCCAGATGAAACTGAGATAGCAGGACCAAAGGCAGATGGAACTTAGCTAGCAAGTCTGGGTAACCAAACACCACAATCAGATGTGGCTGGAGGTTAGTAACCCACCATAAGGGGGCGACAGATGGTACGTGGAAGACACAAGGCAGAGCCTCACCGAAGCAAAGGGAGGCAGGAAATAAAATACGTCCAGGGAGCCACCTGACTGGGCAGGGATAAAGAGGGGAGGAGGCAATGCTGGGAGGGAAGTAAGGCTGGATGGAGAAAGGGGCCATCCGGAGGGGCTGGTGCAGCATCGGGGGAAACCACCCATCCACTCTGCTCAGTCCCCCCACTGCTCCGATACGTTCTCTCTCCCTCCAAGATGATGATGGTCTCACACAGCCCCAATGAGGCAGTTCAATAAGCTTGGTAGAAAAAGTTCGATAAGCCAGGCAGAGAAGCCAGGTAGAAAGGCGAAAAGCCACCACCGTTGCAGCCGGCGTGATGTTACTCCTCCCACCGCCAAGTAATGCAAACAACTCGCGGAGCCCCAAACCCCAAAGTTGTAAAGCCCGGGGGCGTCTAGAAACGGCGACCCCTGCAAGGGGCTGGGCTGGTCCTATCAATTTTCTCTCCTTCCAAGGCGGCAATAGTCCCATAGAACCCCAGTGCTGTGGCTCAATAGTCCAAAGGAAATCGCCTGGATCGAAAAACGCTGACACGACGCCGCCCCCCCCACTGTCGGATAACGCGGGCGGCTCGCCGTTCACAGACCTTCGAGATCGCACTGTCCGGGGTCGCTCAGAAATGGCGACCCCCACAAAGGTTTGGGCTCCTCGGGTCCCCTGGATTCCGGACATCCCCGGGACCTTCTTCGGGCGCATAAATTTCAAAGTTTTCAGATGTTTTTCCGGCGTTTGCTCTCCTTATCGTCTGGAGCAAAACGCCTGGGCGCCATCTTCCGTTCTCGCACATGCGCATATTGCCCCGGGGAAACTATTATGGGCTATTGGTCTGATATTTGACTTATATTCAAATACATTTGAAGAAAACTATTATGCTAGGCAAATATGATTTCAAAATCACTTTTATTAGTAAAAATTCATCCATAAACCCATACTTTTGGGAAAAGATGTCACATCTTTTGGTGAACTTTCATGTGAATTTTTGTGCAATTTTTTGTAATGGAATAAAATTAAGAAAATAAATAATTTTGGTTTAATACACAGCTCTGCTTCTCTTTTTAAAGTTGATTTACTCAGCTGGCAACGAAAGGTATTATAAACCAGATTATGAGAGTTAGGGATAGAACTGTAGGAAAAGAAAATAAATAACTTCTTATGCAAATGGAACACTCAAAGGACGCTATAGTTCCAATCTGTATGTTAATCCAAAAATATCCGTGTGGGAAAAGCCTGTCTGATTACTACTGATGCAAAATTCCTTTTTGAGTCCTCCTCACAATATCATACAGCAGACCGGTATTGGTGGTGGGGGAATGGTTGCATGTGAGTGGAGGGCAAACATAGGTGCACAGCTCCATTTGTATGAGCTACTTGTACAAGTGGGGATCCACATGTGTGCATTCTAACCTGCCACTTCTGCAGTCCAGTTCCAAAGGACCCAAGGCCTGCTAGTGGGTGGCAGCCCAGGGATTGGGGAGCCCTGACATACAGTATTAGCAAACTAGTCACAGCTGTATTGGCAGTGTAGCATTGCCCGTACAATAAAATTAAAAACTATATATAAAATAGAATACTATAGTGTTATTCACTGCACCCTAACCACTGTGCCACTATGGTGCAGTGGTTAGAGTGCAGTACTGCAGGCTACTTCTGCCGCCTGCTGGCTGCCTGCAATCTGGCAGTTCAAATCTCACCAGGCTCAAGGTTGACTCAGCCTTCCATCCTTCTGAGGTGGGTAAAATGAGGACCCAGATTGTTGGGGGAAATATGCTGATTCTGTAAACCACTTAGAGGGGGCTGTAAAGCAGTGTGAAGTGGTATATAAGTCTAAGTGCTACTGCTATTCTTCAAAGACATGAAGGAATATCTCAAAGAAAGATTGAGAATAATGGATCAAAGTTTCAGGAAGTCTCCCCCCCCCAATGGTTTGATTCCCCCCCCCAATGATTTGGGATCCCATCTCCCCCAATGATTGCAATGGATTGTTCGAAAAAAAACTCCTCCTAGGCTAAGCTTCATGAGCCATTTCATTTAGCCCCATTCAGGGATAACTATTTAAGAGAAGGTTAAACAGAAAATGCTAGTTATTTCTGCTGGGGAGCCACACATTAATTTAAGAGCTTTTAGCATGCTGAATAAGATATACAGAATTAATAAATATGCATGAATGGCTGAATTATAAATTGTTGGAGAATCAACTACCGTATATTTGGTATTGTTTCTAAATCTTCGTTGCTCTTACAGACTTCCAAGCTGCAGTTTCAAGATGCAAATCCTAATTTACCAGTTGTCATCATCTTGTTAACAAGTTGTGTGAAAGATTGGTTCTTTACGACGTGTCAGAATAATGTCCGTATGGAGCATCAAGTTGAAAGGCAAATCACTGGACAAAAAGGGACTGTTATTTTGAATGCATTGTGTTAAATGAGTTGTACATGGGTAATTTCATGTTTGATATTCCTGGTAAATCTGTGGTTTGGGCTAACATGATTTTTTTTTACAACATGAAAGTTTCATTCCAATCTACAGTTTTGTAAAAAAATATTCCTCCTTGTAAATGTTATGATTTTTTAATATACATTTGCCTTTGAATGTTATCAAGAGATTCATGTGGGCCCTACTGATATATGAAGACCATCTGAGTGAATTAATAATATCAGAGTTTGGTTATTATGCCATAAAAAGTTGCCCAACGTATGATGTGCCAATGTAAAAAAAAGCAAAAGCAAAAGCCCATCCCCCAGTTCAATCAACTTAATTAAAGTGGTTAAAAAACTGAATTCAGTTGGTTGACTATTTCACTAGGTACTCCAGGCTAATTAGGTCTGTCTCTCTCCTATATAACTCTCACAAAAACTGCCTACTCTCATTACAGTGATGGTCTCATCACAGAGATTCTAGAGGCATCTCATATTGCTGAAAATAAATTTCTGAAGGCCTAGAAAAAAATGGATGTCTATCAGGATCCCTCTCCAAATTCCTAAACTGAAGTACCCAACCTTTTGGTTGGGGAGATTTTGACCTGCTTGCCCTCCAGTAAAGTTTAGAGGTTCATGATCTCCAATGACAGGTTCATCTCAGAGAGGAGGAGCCAATATCGCAATGTTACATCGTGCGGACTCGACAGTCCAAATCCGCCAATGACATTTTTGCCCCTGGATGGTCCGGCAGGACCTAAACTGTCCTGAAGAGACAGTGACTGGGAAGACAAGACCTTGCTGGTCGCAGGAACATCGCAAAGTCCCTGATTGACCCAAGGGAAGTGCTTCCAATCGGCGGCAAACAGGCAGCCCCCAGGCTGACATAGTTGGAGACGGCTCCAGAAAGAGAACTGAAAGTGTTTCCATCTGGTGAGGTTTTTTTTCTTTTCTTTTAGAAGATTGCCCTAAAAAACTCTTTTCTTAAGCTAAAGTAGTCCCTTAAGCAAGAACAAAGTGGCATATTTAATCCCTATTGGACTGCCTTAGAAAGTTTTTTGCGATGTTTTGTGGATTGAAGTGATTGCAACATTTCCTGTTTCTCCGCTTGAGGTGAAGGGATCTTTTTTTCTCTATTTTTTTACTACTTTAACTTTTTTGGTTTAAATTAAAACTTTTTTTTACTTTAATAAATTTCTCCTACTTGTTACAATATCATATTAAAGATACTTAAGGAAAAAGTTCTTAAAATAATTGAATCTGCCACTTGGAAGCCCAAGTCTGAAGTCTTTTTTCTTCTGCTGTTGTAACAATGTATACAATGTTCATTCCTATCTGACTACACTGACTTTGCAACAGAAGGGTTTGGAACTTGTTTTTAAAACCTGATAAAGACCCAAGGTCACAAATAGTCTACTGCTGGTGCGAGTGGAAAATATTTTGGGAAGAATTGAAAAAGGAAAGAAAAAGATTAGAACCCTTCTTCTTTGAAAACCATAAAAGAACATTTACTTAAGATTTAAAATAAAAATAGATATATTCTTCAAAATTTGTGACAGGCTAGAGTGGCAGAAAGTACCAAATTTCTTCCTTTGCTTTTTCTTTATATTTCTTTCTACTCTAAAAAATGAATCAATACTCAGATGAAGAAAACTTGATAATTCAAAACATTTTGGCTGGACTTCAAAACATCTCAGAAGGACTCGAGAGATTTGACAAGAAATGGGACAGACTATGGGTACCACAAAAAAAGATGAAGAAGCGAATGAAAATAAAGAAAACAAAGATAAGAAGTTAGATGAACTTATTAATGGTGTAAACGTGAGTGAAGATGGAAAGAAAGGAAGCTGGAAAAGTGACTTTGATAATTTGGTGCGTCATTCCAAACTCCAAGATGCAGGAGAAAAAGAAAGAGCTAAAAAGATGGAGTTAATAAGACAAATCTATTCAGAAATAAACCTGACAACCAAAGTTAAGCTTACATTAATAACAACTCAAGGGCAACAAAACAATATGAGAGATTGTTTAAGCTACAAAGTGCGGAGAGAAGTCTTAAACCCTGGAAAGGTCCTGGAAAGAGAATCAACACAACAGCTGGTGAGAGAGGAAATACCATTTTGTTACTGGAAAGACTGATTAATAATGCTAGTTGATGGAAAAAAGCTAGTTAATTATTGATGATTAATAAGTAGAGATATTAGTACTTTATAGACTGTCCTAGACTGCCATTGAATCTTTATTCGTTAACATATAATTACTATGATACTAATAGTGAAATGATAACCTTAGTTAGGATAAATAACTGGGCCATAGAAATGCTAATGTATACTTTTGGTGATTGTTAAGGAGAAATGTTAACATCTCTTAGATTGCCTTAGATGTCTAATGTTTATTTTCTTAGCACGTAATTAACTAATTTGGGATTGAGGGAAAAGTCCTATAAATAAATCTTATTAATAAATCATTGTTTAAAGACGGCTGTAAAGGTATAATATTGTGTGGGCCTGTGGAGAGGAGAGGTGAGATAAATAGTAAATAACTTTCAGTCAACTACAATAATAACAAAGAGATGTTAATGGATAATATTTAATGATACATACAGGTGTGTTATTGGGGGGGGGGGGAATGCTTAGATATCTTATTTAACTGAATTTGTTTTAGAATATGTCATAAAGGTGAAATGTTATTGGAGATCTATTGAAACTGCAAATGAATGCCAGTAGGTGGTTGTGTCTTTAAATATAAATGATTCTAGATAAAAACATGTTTAAATAATGGTAACCAAATGAGAATTGTGGTACAGGGATAGTAAAATACATAATTTTTCTTTCTTCACTTAAATGTACAACTTGATTTGAATGAAGTATATGTAAGGATTGTGGAAGAAACGCACAGAATATATTTGTAACCAATTGATACGGTTTCTACAAGATGTAACAAAAGATTATTCTTTTTTTGTGTGTGTTTTTGTTTAACTAAAACAATAAAAAAATTTCTCAAAAAAATGACAGGTTCATCTTGAGTAATTTTGGGCAGTCACATTTTAAATCTTGTGTTTTCTCTGAGCAGATTTGAGATCTGGAGAGTGAGATTTCCGTCACATGCATGGTTGGCATGATCAGATCATACCTAATCCGGTTGTGACTGGTAGCTACCTTAGAGCCAAGGTGGCACAGTGGTTAGAGTGCAGTACTGCAGGCTACTTCAGCTGACTGCTAGCTGCGGTTCGGCAGTTCAATTCTCACCAGCTCAAGGTTGGCTCAGCCTTGCATCCTTCCGAAATGAGGACCCAGATTTTTGGAGGCAATATGTTAGCAAAAGCAATAGCAGTTAGACTTATATACCGCTTCATAAGGCTTTCAGCCCTCTCTAAGCAGTTTACAGAGTCAGCATATCGCCCCCACAGTCTGGATCCTCATTTCACCCACCTCGGAAGGATGGAAGGCTGAGTCAACCTTGAGCCGGTGAGATTAGAACCACTGAACTGCAGATAACAGTCAGCTGAAGTGGCTTGCAGTACTGCACCCTAACCACTGCGCCACCTCGGCTCTTTGTTGACTCTGTAAACTGCTTAGAGGGGGCTGTAAAAGCACCATGAAGCAGTAGGTAAGTCTAAGTGCTATTACTTGTGACTTAGGTGGGATTTTTTGGCCTGTCCCACTTGATGAATCCAAAGACATATCCAACTAGTTCAACTAAAAGGAACTTGGGGATTTTCCCAATTCTCTGGCAGCCTGTTCTATTCAGGGTAGACAGATGCCATGTTTGACAATGAAAGCAATTACCCAGAGAGATAGACATTCTCAGGCAGAGACATGGAAAGATTTCATTTGGATTTGTGCATTGAGCAGAAGTTTGGACTGTGGGCCATTTGAATTAAACAGTTCCATGATTCCGAGGAAGTCTTATTTGTTAATGGTTTACTAGGAAGCAAAGTCTGAAATATCTTACTTGGGATTCTATAAATATGACAATATGATTTATATTCCTAAGGTTCATGTTTAGGAATTTCATTTTCCAAATAAGCAGCATTTCTCTGTAGCATTAAGGGGGAAACTCTTCCTAGAATTTAATAGCATGCATTGTTGTATATATTAGATAAAACAATCTTATTTTCCTACTGTGTAAAGGCCCATTAAGAGGACTTCCAGGCTTACTCATCTGTATATAGAAATAGTAATCTTATTAGGCTTATCCTAAAAATGCCCTTTGTATAGCAGTGAAATGAACTTTGTGAAGGACAGTGGCAACTTAATTAAGCCCTTGACCTTATCTGTTTGGAGCTCCATCTTCAGAAAGCAAGGGAACATAAAGTAGAAACTTGGAAAGGATTAATTTTCCATTTTTGGCTTCTCTCAATTTCCCATTTTTTTCCAAAATCTTGGGTTTTTTTGTTTGCTTTCTAGCTTAATTTAGAAATCTGAACTACACGAATGTCTATACAATATTTGTCTGTGTGTGTGTCTTACACAGGAAAAGACACGAATACAACAAGACCTATACCCGAGAAAATCTACAAAAATGTATGTATGTATGTATGTATGTATGTATGTATGTATGTATCTATTTATCTATCTATCTATCTATCTATCTATCTATCTATCTATCTATCTATCTATCTATCTATCTATCTATCTATATGTGTGTGTGTGTATGTGTATATATATATATATATATATATATATATATATATATATATATATATATATATATATATATATAATATTATATATATTATATATATATCAGAACACTGTGCTTCATGCTTACTATTTTGCAACATTTTCCCAACAGAATGCATTATTAATTATACTTTTCAGTAAAATAGATAATTTCTCTGTGATACAAACATTTTCATGTGTTTCTTTAAAAAAACCCAATCTGAAGAATTATATTGCAGTATTTGGAGATATATAAATTATGAACGATAAATTTATGCATAGAATATGGTGGATAGAAAATGGTATTTTCTCCATTCCTCAGCACTAACCTCATGAATTAGTCTTAGACTAGATCCAGCTACCATGTTTTTACAATCAAATAACTAAAATTCACAAACCAGAGCAGGATAGTATGGAATTTGAGCATCAGTACTTTTAGCTGTCAGGCTAATCAGGACAGAGAATGTGTAGCAAAAATGAAAAGAGAGAGAGATTTTTAAAGGAAGAGGAATGAGAAAAACACAAGAAGAAGAAAGATGAGCTTTTAATTCCTTTTTTTTCTACCTCTTAATCTGTCTATGAAAGTTTTTGGGCCTCTATGTAGTGTGATATGACTCATTAATGCATGTGTGGGTGTATAAGAGAGAGAGAGAGAGAGAGACATGGAGGGAGGGAAGAGTGTTGGCATTTTGGAATAATCCAGGAAGAAATGAAAGAAACATCAAAAATAGAGGTTTTGCAAGTGTTAATTCTATGGATATTTTCTCTCTTAAAAAGTGTCTGTGTAAATTCACTCATGCTTTTTGTAAATGAAAAGTTCTATTACACGGGTGTCAAATTCTTGGTGTCACATTGCCATCACGTGATGTTTCGCAATGTTTTTCCAATTTGCAGAGCTGGGGTGGACGTGGTCTGCTTGTGATGCATCCAGCCTGCGGGCTGCCAGTTTGACACCCCTGATCTAGTACAACAGTAGTGTAAGTGCTTCCTCATTAAAGTCAGGCTGTAATGAGTATAGCCTAGAACAGTGATTGTGAACCTTTTTTGGCTCACGTGCCAAAAGTGGGGGAGCGCAGGGGGGGAGTCGTGCGTGGGCATGCCACACCCATAATGCTATGCGCACAACCCCAGTACGCATGCATGCATGACCAGTGCTCCCCCCCATTTTTGACATTCTTTTTTGCCCTCCCCAGGCTCCAGAGCCTTTATAGGAGCCTAGGGAGGGCAAAAACAGCCCCCTCCACCCCCTGGAGGCCATCCAGAGGGTTCAGAAGCTTCCCTGAAGCCTCCAGAGCATGAAAAACCGGCCCTATGGGCAAACCAGAAGTTCAGGAACAGACTTCCGGTTTGCTCGTTGAGCCAGTTTAGCCCTCCGGAGACTTCGGGGGCCTTCAGGAGGCTCCCCTGAAGGCTCCGGAGGGCAAAATACAACCTTATGAGCAAACCAGAAGTGACCTCAAGGAAAACTCCAGAGAGTGAAAAATGGCCTCAAAAGAAGGCCAAAGTCAGCTAGCCAGCGGGTGCATGCACACTGGCCAGCTGACAGGGCAACGCCTTGCGTGCCCTGACAAATGGCTCCGTGTGCCACCTGTGGCACGCGTGCCATAGGTTTGCCATCACCGGCCTAGAACTATATTCAATCTGTTAATATTTTTTTCTGTCCCATGCCCCCACTTCATCAGAATAAATGGTTCCAAAGGGTGACTACTTTTGACAACTGAGTTGTTTTAAGCAGCCAAACATGTCCTCTAAGCCTTGGAGAGGCTTATGGCATCCATTGTGCCCCTTGAAATCTCAAACCAACCACAAACTTCCCAACCTCAAACTCTGATATGGTCTGTGGCTCAACAAGAGATGTTCTCAATTGAAACTAACTAGAAAATTCACTGGAAGAATAGAAGATTGGGACTTAGGTCCTACATCAAGAGAAGGAACATTCTCTTCCACTATGCCCTTCTGCAAAGGATTTCATTTGCCACCAATACAAGCCTCTCAGCAACCTTTGGGAACCTTGCTGTTTGAGCCTCTATTCAGAGTACAGAGAGAAAGACCAGAGAATTGCTGATCTCACTTTCACAGTAGGGTATGTCTGATTTTTGAAAGTTATTTTTTCCCTTTCAAGTCCTGCAGCCTAATCTACATTTTTGGATTCCCAAAGAGAGGATTGAGCAGGTTGGAACTGCAGGTGGCATGAAAGTTTTTTCTATTCACTGATTGGAGCATAGTATTAAATTTTTATTGAGTACCTTCATTCATATGCTGGCAGCCTCCTGAAACCTATATTACTGATTGCTTTTATTTCTACTTTGCCAAAGGCTACCAGCAGATCCATATGTCCAGGCCTTTAAGTTTAACTGTGTGTTTTTAGAAAAGCAGACACACATTTCTTATGACATTTTTATGGAAGAAAAGCATATGCCATAGAAATTCCTAGGAGATCATCTGGAAACAGCTATGGGGATTGCTATGCATTATTTAAATTTCCAAAGGATGAACACTGCAATTAGCAGAGATACTAATCAATGTTCTGCTTGACTAGCCAGTTTTGTACTGTCTCCAGGACATTTCCAAGTGGTATGCAGCACTATTATGCTCATAAAGACAAGGAACGCTTTTGCCTAGCCATGTTTGGAAATAACAGCGTGCTACAAAACACCTAAAACAAAAAAACAGGTGACAACCATTCGCAACTCTGTAATTACCAGATATACGGGAACTTCAACTTCACAATTCCAGGACATTGTTGCCAAAGATCTACAGTGGGAGTACAACCTATGTTGCTCAAGCGGCTACACCAGATTGGAGGAGGCATACCAAGGGCCACATTTCAAAAGTGGACTGTGTTGGAATATATTTTGGGGAGAGGCCAAGAAGTTTAGATTACATTAAGAGTCTGTTACTCTTCTAGTTAATGCATCTGGTATGATTGGGAAAAAAAGCTGTATCTCTTATGACATTATTAGAAGTAAGGTAAAAGTAAAGGTTCATCTTGCACATATGTGCTAGTCATTCGCAACACTAGGGGGCATGGCTAAAGGCCAAAGGCACACGGAATACTGTTACCTTCCCACCAAAGGTGGTTCCTATTTTTCTACTTGCATTTTTACATGCTTTCAAACTGCTAGGTTGGCAGAAGCTGGGACAAGTAACAGGAGCTCCCTCCGTTACGCAGTGCTAGGGATTCGAGCCACTGAACTGCCAACCTTTCTGATTGACAAGCTCAGCATCTTAGCTACTGAGCCATCGCAACTCACATAATTATTATAATTATGGCCTGCCAAATATTTGGGCATCTGGTATCATCAAAATGCAAATATAGGTAGCCCTTGACTTACAACTTACTACTTGACTTACAACAGTTCATTTAGCAACCATTAAAAGTTACAACAGCACTAAAAAAATGTCCCTTTCTTGGACAGATAAATTGGATTTGAATAGTAATTATGGAACTTGAGTTATCAGGAGGGCAATAGATCAGTCTGAGATGGTTCAATAAAGAAGGAGGGAAGAAGGCAGAGAGCATCAGAGAAAGATGGGAAATGAAAAATCTAATCAACTCAAACAGATGAGGGAATGGTTCACACAACATTCTAAGGCATAAAAATAAACCAAGATTGAAGCAAACCAAGTTGAAATATGTTCATCAGGTGTAGTTAATAGGTCTTTAAGTAACATGGTTAGGTGGGTTGCAAGTTAGGTTATATGCAGGCAAATGGAGGTATGTTTGTGCTATAAAGATAAAGGTTCCCCTTGCACATATGTGCTAGTCATTCCTGACTCTATGGGGTGGTGCTCATCTTCGTTTCAAAGCCGAAGAGCCAGCGCTGTCCAAAGACATCTCTGTGGTTATGTGACTGGCATGACTAAATGCAGAATGTTACCTTCCCACCAAAGGTGGTTCCTATATTTTCTACTTGCATTTTTACATCCTTTCGAACTACTTGTTTGGCAGAAGCTGAAACAAGTAACAGGAGCTCTCTCCATTACACGGCACAAGGGATTTGAACCACTGAACTGCCGATCTTTCTGATTGACAAGCTCAGCGTCTTAGCCACTGAGCCACCCTTGTTTGTGCCCTACTTTATAGCAGTTTTGGCTACATCTACAGATCCACACCTACTAACACACACACGTGTAGAATTTATCTACAATCATTGCAGGTTGACATAATAAATAGAAGAATGTAAAATATACTTTGCTCTTGCCTTGACCAGCCAGTAAGCCAGATATTATTAACCGTATACAATTGAATCATTAACCTTTGTGCTAAAAACGGCATTACAGCTTTATTTATATCACTGTAACAGTAAAAAAAAATAAGTTGATTGAAAATGGGTGCTGCCCTTAATAATGATCAGCAGCAACAACAGCTTCCTTTGTGTCTATAAAATCACTTCTATTCTTGTGAATGTCAATGGAGTAAGCAAAATGTTCTATTTGCTATGAAAAACAATGGAATAAAACCCACCATTTTTCAGTTTTCAGTTTGTTCTTGATGAATAAAGGAATTTGATTTTCAGCTCATCCACCTATCTGAATTTGTACAGCATGAATAAAGAGATTAAGTAAATCCTTATTCTCCATGCCAACTATTTACACATTCTTTGGCATATATTTTGAGTGTTCAGCAAGTTTGGCTATTATTCATCTGATATTAGTTTGGTATAGGATGGCTTCACTGATAAGGAATAGACACTAGTTTATTTTTGTGACTTGAACCCCCTGCCTCTAGTTTGCAGCAAAGACCTAAATGCAAGTAGGTCCAATGGAAATGTACGAACCATATAAATGTCAACCAGCTTTGTGAATGTTGAGGCCATGCTTAATGGAGATGTTCATTTTTTCCTGATCAATTCAGGAAAAATTGCAGCCCTCAGATTTTTCTCTTGTCTACCAATGTTCATGTAACTGCTGAATGCTATCAGGCCCAGCTATAATCTATGTTATAAGAAGATTCTTTTTGTATTCATTTCCTGACTGCTGTGCCTTAAATCTGAGACTGGAGTTCAGAACCATGCAATCATGGACAGCATATCTCGGGGTAACAGCCTGTATTTGTAGCTGGTATTCAATATAACGATGGCATTTCGCTCCACGTGTTGCAAGCTACTAAGAAGTATTTTGCTCCTGGGGTTAGGCAAAATGCCAAGTGCTGGCTTTGACCATAAAAACTGGCACAGCTCTACTGGACAGCTTAGGGACACCTGTTATTATTATTTTTTACAGGAGGATAAATGAATGGACAGACTCAGAGAAGGAAGGAGAGAAACAGCAGCATGCTTTTTCATTGCTGTTGGGAAACTTCCATTTCCCCCCTCACCTTATCAGGCTATAGCTGTGATGAAGAAGGTTGCTAAGCAGTTTCTGGATGGATTTTATCTTTGCTGACTGCTGCCTAGCTGGGATTAGCACTGCCTATGTTAATGCCAAAGTTCTACCCGCTTCGGCTCCTCTTTCAAACCAGCAGTCCTCTCTGTCCAAAATGTGGACTTTGAAACAAATTATTTATTTCCAATTTCCACCCCCCCCTGGATATCTGTATGGCAATTAAAACTCTCAAGTTCATTATGATAATTATCCATAAATTATTCTGTGTCTGTTTTTCTCTTAGGAGCTATGACAAAACAATAGTAAGGACAATGCTTTTGATAATGAAATGTAAAACAGAAATCACTTGGAAGCAAATAGACTGTTTCAAGTCTATCCTGTCAAAACATTCTTTCTGTTGTTGAAGAATTATCCTGAGAGTTAAGAAGAATAGAGAAACCGAATTCGGTGTCAGTCAAGAATATATTACATGGACTAGAATTGTGGCTGACAATGACTGCAAGTTGATTAATAGGAGTATTTTTTATATTCTTTCAGGCTTGAATAAATACTGATTAGGTGAAAAGCAGTACTGATTAAAATGTAGTCAACAAGAATTTAGAAAGGATTGATATCTCTTCATGACTGAGTGTTGGTTTCTAAAATATATCTCAGACATCAAACTAACAATTGGCTGAAAGGTTTATTTGATAGTATATCCATAATTCTAGCATGGGTAATTTAGATATCTTCAGAAAGGTATATACAGTATATATATGGAGATGACCATTTAAATATAAAGTTTAGAAAACTGATTAATTTTTGCTTTGTTTTAAAGTACAGTGTAGTTGCAAAGAGGAGATTTGAATGGAACATGATGCATAGATGCCTAGAAAAAAAAAAGAATAAATCAAAATCTTTCCTCTATGTTACATTTTCAGTTTGTCCTGCTGGGTAAAATAGACTGATAATATAGCATATTATATTAGATAATATAATATGCCATATTATATTATCTAATATATTACATACTATGACTTGTATACCATTTCACAGTGCTTAACAGCACTTTCTAAGTGGTTTACAATGTCAGCACATTGCCCCTAACAATCTGGGTTCTCATATTACTGACCTTGGAAGGATGGAAGGCTGAGTCACCCTTGAGCCAGTCAGGATGAAACTCCAGGCTGTGGGCAGATTTAGCCTGCAATATTGCATTCTAACCACTATGCCACCACAGCACCATGGAGTAATATAGAATTACCTTTAAATCTAGGAAAACAGAAGCTTGAGGAACAAGACAATTTCTAGGAAGAGTTGGGTATTGATGGTACAATGAATCTTCCCATGCCTCCTAATCTAATAAGAGAGGACTAGGCACATCATAATTGAAGCCCATCTACAGCCATGAAGACTTCCCTGAGCACCTTTGGCTTGATCATTCTCTCTAAGCCAACCTTTCTGATAGGGTTGTTGTTATGGGATTGCAATGAAAGAAAAGCTCTAGATAAACTGCTACGGGATCCTAGAGGAAAGGCAAACAAATACAAAAAAGCCATGAGTCAAAAGTTATCCTTCTTCCATATTTGCCACCTATATTTTACCACCATATATCCTGTTTGGTCCTTAAGCAGAGGTTGCACTTTGTCATTTAAGGTCTGGTACAGCCTTGATGGAATAGATATAGCCTGCCTTTTGGCCAGAGCAGGTTTTTTTTAAAACACAACTCTAAGATATGTAGATGTCTCCTCCCAGAATTCCAAAGAATGGCACAAGAACAAACCAGAAGTAAACCAGGGAAGCCAAAATGCACATCTTCCTTTCCACATCGTTATTTTTCAAAATATAATTTATTGGTCTAAGAGGAACTGTGCCTTGTTAACATATTCTATTGTGACCAAAAACACAAAGAAAATATTATTGATCAGTGTGCTGTGAACATCCAGCCATAGCCTCAATGATTCTTCTGAAAAACCCCATGCAATTAAATGGATGCCTTCAATCTCTTAACTAAATTAGTACAAGAATATTTCACCAGAGAAGCTGACTCAGTCTTTGTTCATTTATGTGCTTTTCTGTGATGGGAAGATGGATCTGGGTCAGTTTTCATGATGGATGGCGGATTAGAATCTGGATCAGTGGTGGGTTTCAAATTTTTTTAGAACCTCTTCTGTAGGTGTGGCCTGCTTTGTGGGAGTGGCTTGCTGGCCATGTGACTGGGTGGGAGTGGCCAACTTATAAAATGTGGTGAAACTCACTTAACAACGCTCTTGCTTAGCAACCAAAATGTTGGCTCAGAAACTCTGGCATGTGAAGCACACAAGCCTTAAAGCTGTCAAGTTACAAGACCCTTTGCATCCCTAACCCTTTAGAAAAAAAAGCCCAGGGGTGTTCAAACTTGACAGCTTTAAGACTTGTGGACTTCAACTCCCAGAATTCCTCCTCTCGCTCTTCATCTTGATGATGTGTGGACGGGCGGAGGGAAGGAGCTGGAACCGGTTCTAAATGGCACTGTAGATTTTTGGAACCTCTTCTATAGAAGAGGTTAGAACTGGCAGGAACCCAACCCTGATCTGGATCATCTACTTCCAATCTAGTTTCTTCACCACTATACCACACTAGCTGCCTATGAACTTCCACTGAACTTGTATTGAGATTTTGCATCTGCCATCTTTTCAAATTTAATCTATATCTTTGGACCCTGCCTGGCTGTTTTCCCCAGGTATGTCCAACAGCAGGTGACATGTGGTCCTGGACAGGTAGTAATGTGATCCCACAAGGTAATTTAATTATAATAAAAATGTTTAAAAAATAAAGGAAGATTATTATTTATATCCATTAACTATATTATATATTTATATGCAACTCAAGAGATTTCCTCAGTTCACTCAATGAGGCCCAGGCAATCCAAAAGGTTGGACTCCCCTGATGTTGGCTCACACTTTGGGTTCAAACATAAGATGAGCTTGATGGTTCAATGTGTTGGCTATCTAATATCAGCATTCCTATCTAACCAGATGAATTCATGAAGCTCATAACCCATGGACATAGGAATGACATCCCTGCATCATAGTGGCTGGCATTTAAGGAATTTGACTATGATCCTGAAGGTCACAGATAATCATCAAGAGTAGCAGCCATTGACAGTTAATGAATTTCTCATTTCTAAATTGGTGTCCATGACTTCTGATGGCATCCCATTCCACAGTTGATTTATACATGAAAAACAATTGTTGTATTTTATTGGTATTAAATGTTCCCATCATTGGTCTCAACACTGCAGGAGAGGGGAAATGATGATTTTTAAAAAAAAAAACAAAAACCTAAAGATTGTTGTGAAGTTTGGAAATTGCTCAACCAGATACATCCACCCAAAATACCTAATCTCTTATTAAGCTGTTCCACTTTCTCGTTTATAAATGTCAAATTTTAAGTCACTCTACAGTCAAAATAATATTGCTTGAAGAAAATATCGACCAATTGGATGACTAACCAGCCAACAGCAGGATTTTCTTAGTGAGACTGTGATACTGGCAGCCACCCAAGTTATTTTTGGCCATCAGGCAAGGTATAGAGAACAGCTAGGTAGTGTCTTCCTCTATGCAAAAAAAGATGATGAAGTGCATGACACTGCCTTTATTAAATGGATGTAAAAAAATGGCCAAGAGAAAATGAGACCTTAAATGCTAAGTTTATGAAATCAATTGTGCCTAGATAGACATTCTGCATCTTGTTAGGTGGCAGGGGTCAAAAGGCAGAAGAATTGAAACTGGAATTAATGTACATTATATTATCTGCTGCTATTGCATTTCTCTGTGTTGTCCTTAAATGGCTTTTATCCTGAAATCACTGACATTTTTATTTACCAACTAATAATTCAATAGTTGTCGAGTTTGGCGGCATCACCTGCTTCTAGAAAGATCAGGAAACAAGATTTCTTGCTAGCCAGGAATTCAGAATCTTGTGTTTTGGAACCTGCTGCAAGAACATTATTGTTATTATTATTTCTAATAAAAATTATAGATAGCGCTTCTCTTTCGATAGCATGCAAGAATGAATTAACGAATGAAAAATAAATAAATAAATAAATCTCTCTTTTTTTTCTGTTTGGGCAGCCAAACATTGAATTGCAATCTCCTTTAATCTTCTTTAGGGATGTGGTGGTTCAGTGGCTAAGATGCTGAGCTTGTCGCTCAGAAGGTCGGCAGTTCAGCGGTTCAAATCCCATAACGGAGTGAGCTCCCATTACTTGTCCCAGCTTCTGCCAACCTAGCAGTTCGAAAGCACATACAAATGCAAGTAGAAAAATAGGGACCACCTTTGGTGGGAAGGTAACAGTGTTCCGTGTGCCCTTGGCATTTAGTCATACCAGCCACATGACCACAGAGATGTCTTCGGACAGTGCTGGCTCTTCAGCTTTGAAACGGAGATGAGCACCGTCCCTAGACCCGGAAATGACTAGCATGTATGTGCGAGGGAATCTTTACCTTTTACCTTAATCTTCTTTAATGTGTATGAGACACCAAGTCTCACAAGGTATATATTGCCTACAATGTTCAATCAGCCCCATAGCTTTCCAAAACCTGTGAGGGGGGGGGGCGAGGAGGCAGCAGTAGCCAAATATTTAAGAATGGAGCTTAACCAAAAAATGTTTAGAGATGGGTGATGGAGATTTAAGAAATGGAAACCAATGCTAGCTTCACTAACGATGGACTTGAATCCAACATAAATTATAATTAAAAGTTCAATTTACCCCTGGGCTTAATGAACCAGATCTACCCAAAAGAAATATCATCCATTTTGTACATTAAAATATACATACAGGATTTTATTTATATTGTGTGTAGGATAAATATTTATGAAATAAATGAAGGAAATCCTGTGAAAAAGGGCTTGTTTCATTTATTTCATAAATATGATACCTACACACAAAATACCAGCATAAAAATGAATGGTCTCCTCTTTCATTCTATTCAATTAGAAGCATAACTAGAACTAGTTTTGTAACTACTCCATTAAGCAAGCAGCAGTGATTTGAGCCAATTCTGCCCTATATTAATCTAATAAACTTTGGCTGTGCTCATCATGATGAAGTTCCACTACAAATTATGCCTACTTTAAAGAAATTTCTGAGAATCTTTATTTTAAAAAATCATTCATGCCTATTCATTTAAAAAAAAAATGGTGAGAAAAGCATTTTTAAAGTTCTGGGGTTCTACCAATCCACAGTAAAAGTGTAATCTTGAAGAGAGAAGCAATAGTAATTATTTTGCTGCAATACTGGAAGTTTTTAAGAAGAGATTGGATAACCATTTCTCTGAAATTGTATAGGATTTCCTGCCTAGGCAGAGGGTTGGACTAGAAGATCTCCAAGGTGCCTGCCAACTCTGTCCTATTCTATTCTAATCTATTCTACTCTACTCTATTCTATTCTACTCTACTTTACTCTTTTAAAGACTGACTATGCTGTCAACATTACTCCAAGAATACCACCTCAAATCATCACAGAAAATTTGTCACAAAGAAATCTGGAATACCCTCCAGACTTCTGCAGGTCTCTCTTGGCTAAAGTAATGATTCTATCAGAAAAATACTACGCAAAAAAGAGAATTCACGGGAAAGAGTAAAGAAGCAGAAGCCATTGTTCATCAGAGAGAACATGATAATCTCATGTTTGTTAAAAAGTACCTGGATTGTTCTCCAGTTTCTGGAAGAATCTTCCATAGATAGATTAGTCACAATTGAAACTTACATGGGTGTCATTAGGTTTGGCAGATACAAAAAAGCAACACTCCACAATTAGGAACACATGCCAATTGTCATGTTTGTCACAGGTTTGTAGGAAATTTTGCTGCCCTGGGATCCGGCTATCATTGAAGGAAACACGAATTCTGCTTTGATTCATATCAAGCTGTATGTCCATACATTGAAGCTGAATTTCAAATAAACCAATATGCAACCAAATCCTCAAGAAACAAGTGTTCATTAAGACTGCTAGGAAAAGTGACTGCAGCAAGCAAATATTTCACTAAAGCAATGAAATAAATGCCATGCTGTCACAGCACAATTCCTGCTTATGTGTTTGTACATGAAATTGCAACGCTCATGTTCGTATCCTGATTCTAGGGTGCACATTTCAGAATAGAATAGAATAGAGTAGAGTAGAGTAGAGTAGAGTAGAGTAGAGTAGAGTAGAGTAGAGTAGAGTAGAGTAGAGTAGAGCAGGCAGAATAGTTGGAAGGGATATTGTAGGTCATCTAGTCCAATCCTCTGTTCAAGCATTTCTGACAGATAGCAGTCCACTCTATTCTTGAAAGCTTCCAGTGATGAAGCACCCACAACTTCTGAAGGCAACTTCTGTTCCATTGATTGATTGTTCTCACTTTGTCCTTTGCTTCTTCTTGTTCCCTTGCAAATGTCCATGCTTGCTAGCCTTTCCTTGATCATCTGTAAATCTTATTATGGTCAAATAAGCACAGTGCCAGGATAATGTACTGTTTTTCATAAAAAAATTCATAATCTTCTGCAACCTAGGGGAGGCCTTGTGCATAAATCTCACCAGGCTCAAGGTTGACTCAGCTTTACATCCTTCCGAGGTTGGTAAATGGGGACCCAGATTGTTGGGGGCAATATGCTAACTCTTTAAACCACTTAGAGAGGGCTGTAAAGCACTATAGAGCAGTATATAAGTCTAAGTGCTATTGCTATGTAACCATCAAAATTATAAACTCTCACCTTATACTTCTCTAAAAGCTTTTTTTTTTTAAAAATGCGAGCCATTCTTTTTTGTATTTCATATTATATTTTTCATACGGTGTTCCTGCCATATATGATTCTAAACATAAATTACTGGTATATTAAGTTTTCAAAAATATAATTACTGCTGTTTTTATGCAGCTTCAGTAATGTATTTTTTTTCAAACATTTTCTGTGTATACTTCATATTGAAAAAAAACCCAACAGAATGTCAGCCACACTTCCTTTGATTTTAGAATTCATCATGCTAATGTCAGCCAATGGGCACAGAACACCTGCATTTGCTCCCAATGGACTCCTTGGTGAAATTCAACATCTATTTGCTTATTTTGTCTGGGGGCTTCTTAAGATGGACCATATTTTTAAAACCTCGACCAACGTAGCTGAAGACCTAGGCCTGGGCCTCTTCTCTCCACACAGCATGTGCTTATAATTAGATTAAAATTAGAATGCTAACCATTACATATATTAATTATACATGCACTTTGCATATGGCATTATGCACAAATAATACATGGATCTTTTTTTTAAACGTTAACTCTACTCCAAACATTAACCTGGAATAATGATGCATTGTGTAG
Source organism: Thamnophis elegans (assembly GCF_009769535.1). Lineage (NCBI taxonomy): Eukaryota > Metazoa > Chordata > Lepidosauria > Squamata > Natricidae > Thamnophis > Thamnophis elegans. The sequence continues at coordinate 77,737,036 of NC_045545.1, forward strand.
TCAAATAAACAGAACCTCTATCAATATCGGACTCTAACTTGATGCTATTAAAATGCTGGGTGAGAGGCATCCTGGATTTCCTACTGTACTTGATGTGAAAAAACTAGCTAACTAATTTACTTACTTACTTACTTACTTACTTACTTACTTACTTACTTACTTATCCATCCATCCATCCATCCATCCATCCATCCATCCATCCATCCATCCCATTTCGGTCCCACCTATCTAAGTAGGTGACTTCGGGTGGTTTATAATACAACAAAAATGTACCCTGTTTCCCTGAAATAAGACCTCCTTGAAAATATTGCAACAGCGCATCAGCCATGAGGTCACCACATTCGCACCTTAAAAATAATAAGACCTCCCCCAAAAGAAGGCCAAGTGCTTATTTCAGGGGTCAAAAGAAAATAAGAACTGTCTTATTTTCGGGGAAACACAATAACAACCACAACAAAATTAAAACAGAATTAAAAAGGTTATGACATTAAAAGGTTAAAAAATTTAAAAGATGAGGAAAACACCCTCATGACACCAAGCGCCCCAATGGTCACAAACAGGGATGGGTTCCTACCGGCGTTGGTACCGGTTCGCTTCGCGCGGGCTTCGGGCATACTATACTACTGACAAAAGTATGTGCAGTATAAAAGAATAATATTTTGCTACTAATATTTCATGCTCTTTTATGGACTCTTGAAAGCTTTGGCTTTGTTACTGTTGGAGATATTTATTTGATTTGGGTCCTGTTTTATTAAATAGTTCTTTACATTCTACAGTTTTGGCTCGAACATAACCTACTCCCCCTTTCAGCCTCGTCTGGTTTTCCTTGCAATCCTCTTTTGAATATGGCCCACTGCTTTCTATGAAAGTAGTTGAAAAATGATTGCATGCCCCTTCTTTATTGAAAGGATAATACAGGAAGCAATATTCTACATTTTCTAATGGAGCAGAAGAACTGATGAAGAGGAAGGAGAGCGATAACAGAAAATTAGAAGATTTGCCCTTTCCTTGATGTGAAAGGAGGCACTACGTGAGTAAATCAAAAGGACCCAGTTTATGTTAGGTAAAGGTAATGGTTCCTCTTGCACATACGTGCTAGTCGTTCCTGACTCTAGGGGGAGGTAGTCATCTCCATTTCAAAGCTGAAGAGCCAGCACTGTCCGAAGATGTCTCCGTGGTCATGTGGCCAGCATGACTAAATGCCAAAGGTGCACGGAGCACTGTTACCTTCCCACCAAAGGTGGTTCCTGTTAGGAATATAAACTAATGGTTGGGTTGGCAATATATAAATCAGGTAACAATGTTGTACCTGTTTCTTTAAATCATACTGTAAAATGTGATTGGTGCTGTTTTCCTCAATCGGCCATAAGAGGGAGCCAGAATGACAGTTAGCTCTCTTTTCGTAAGATGCTGGGCTGATCTGATCTGAGTGTTTTGGAAACTGGTTGTTAGAAAGTGCCGTGAGCTATTGTAAGTTTTGCAACTGTTAGAAAACTTTGAGTACTGAACTGATTATATGATACTGGACTATGTTATTTGGATTATCCCTTAACTGAAAGACATTGATGACTGACTGTCTTATCCGTGTATGACTTGGACTGTTTGATGGACTCTGATACCTTTCCATGAAAGTAAAAGCCTATTTAAACTGCAGTATCTCTGTATGCTGGTTTGTGTGTTCTCCAACACAACTCTAACAATGCTTCTCTGAATGTACTCGCTCTCCTAACAGGGAGTTTACCTAACAGTTCCTATTTTTCTACTTGCATTTTTACATGCTTTCGAACTGCTAGGTTGGCAGAAGCTCGGACAAGTAACAGGAACTCACTTCGTTACACGGCACTAGGGATTCGAACCGCCAAACTGCTGACCTTTCTGATCAACAAGCTCAACATCTTAGCCACTGAGCCACCATGTCGTTTATGTTAGAAGGTGCAAATATTAATAGAAAAGAGCAGGCTTAGTGTCCTTGTAGGAATATAGAAATTAAAGATACTGGGTCAAAGCATAGTAACATCATCCCGTGTTGTTATCAAATGCTACATCTGATTCACTTTTTGCTTTTTAATCATTTCTATGTAACCATTGTGGGAGCATCATAGTAACTAACCAACTCATTTTTTAAAAAGCTGTATTATTTTGAGAATGATAGAAAGCAGTTTAAGTCTTGCTAAAAGCCCCAACTACATTTAAAAGTCTTGAGAAATGGCCTTGGAAGTTGAAGACTGACAGAAAAATAATCTACATAAATAATTTCTGCTGAGCAGGATGGCATTTCCAACTAATGGAGGGTTATGAAATGTTGGCCCTGGTTGCTTTACATAGAGAATTAAAAATCTAAGGAGATATAGCTTAATAGCCTTCTAGAGCATAGAAGGTGAAAATACAAGAGCTCAGTTTCCCCCATCCCACTTTATTTATTTTCTTCCTCTTTTAATAATGTTGATATGGGACACAATTAGATGATTAAAATTAATTTAAAGGTTTTATTAGGCATCAGCTGCAATTTCAGTTGCGTTGGCCACATATCTGCTTAGAACTGGGATTATGTAATAAAATTTTATACACACACACAGACACACACAAACACACACACATATACAGAACTACATAAAATATCAGGTTATATTAAAAGGAAACAGTAGAAGTTAAATTCTTCATTAGCTATTTAAAACCCAGTGTTTTTAATACAGTTAGAGCCAGTGGTGAAATTCAATTTTTTTTTACTACCAGTTCTGTGAGCATGGATTGGTGGGCGTGGCAGGGGAAGGATACTGCAAAATCTCAATTCCCATCCCTCTCTGGGACCAGCCAGAGGTAATATTTGCCAGTTCTCCGAACTACTCAAAATTTCCTCTACCAGTTCTCTAGAACCTGTCAGAACCTGCTGAATTTCACCCCTGATTAAAGCTAAAATATGAAGAAATCTCACCCACCCCCCCACCCCCTCTGCTTGGATAAACTGGCTACTCAGAAAGCCTTCAACACAATCCTGTCAAATCTGTGGCTTTTCCCGTTTCTGCAAAGCCCGATCCCCGTTAAATGCAGTCTGGGCTCTCCTTCTCACTCTGACTGGAGAAGCAGAAAAAAATGGGAGGTTTTGGCTTAACTATGACGTAAGACTTTAGAATAGAATAGAATTCTTTATTGGCCAAGTGTGATTGGACAAACGATGAATTTGTCTTTGGTGCCTAAGCTCTCAGTGTACATAAAGAAAAATAAAATATAATACATTCATCAAGAATCATAAGATGCATCACATAGTGATAGTCATATGTTACCAATAAGCATCAAATCATACTGGGAAACAAATAAAACAATATAAATTGTAAAGATACAAGCAACATGGTTACAGTCATAAGTGGGAAGAGATAGGTACTAGGAAGGATGAGAAGAAGAATAGTAATACAGTCTTAGTAAATAATTTGACAGTTCTGTCCATTCTCAGGAATTGAGCTGAATCTGTTAGATGATTCCACTGATGCTAAGGCATTTTTTTTGCAGCAGCTGCAACTTTCTGACATTATATAAAAATGAACATAACAGTAACATTTAAAGCATGGAAGACCTCCTGGGAGGTTGCCAAATCTTGCAAGCTTTTTGTATGCATATATGTCAAATCCTGCAAGTTTTTGATATTCTCATGTGACCTCCAGTGAAAGGGAGGTCAAAATAGGTAAGATGGCTCTTATGACATTGTGATCCATCTCATACCTTTGTGTTTGTGTGTGTCACAATTGCATGTACATAGAATAGAATGAACTTGGATTATGATGCTAATAATGCCCTCTTGCCCTGTTGAATCTCCCATAGTTGCCACTGGAAAGGTCTTGGGAGACCTCAAGGTGATAAGGAACAAATGTATGAGAAATTGAGTGATGACTTTGAAAGGCCTAAAGCATTTGCCAGATCCTGAGCTCAGCCCACCAACTTTCCTGTGATTTTCTATACTTATCATAATCTTTAATCTGCATTTAATGGATATGTCAACTCTTAATAAATTGACTGATTGTATTTATACATTTGGATTTTATAAGGAAGAATCTTAAGCAATCTTCCTGAAGGAGTTTACAGCTAGGCTACCAAAATCTGTGACATCTAGTTAAAGGTGGGTTTTTTCTTTTACCTTTTTGCTATGATCTAATAGGTGAGGTAGTGACAGATTTTATTTTCCGGGGCTCCAAGATCACCACAGATGGAGACTACAGCCAAGAAATTAAAAGACACTTGCTTCTCGGGAGGAAAGCTATGGCAAATCTAGAGAGCATACTAAAAAGCAAAGACATCACCCTGCCAACAAAAGTGCGTATAATCAAGGCTATGGTTTTCCCAGTTGCAATGTATGGTTATGAAAGGTGGTCCATAAGAAAGGCTGAGCGCCAAATTGAGAATTGAGGCCTTTGAACTAGGGTGCTGGAGAAGACTCCTGCGAGTCCCTTGGACTGAAAACTGGTCAGTCCTAGAGGAGAGCAACCCTGACTGCTCTTTAGAAGGTGAGATCCTGAAGATGAAACTCAAATCCGTTGGCCACCCAATGAGAAGGAAGGACTCACTGGAGAAGAGTTTAATGCTGAGAAAGATTGAGGGCAAAAGAAGAAGGGGACAACAGAGAATGAGGTGGCTGGATGGAGTTATTTGGAGCAGTCAGTGTGAGCTCACAGTAAATGGACTCTGGGGGATGGTAGAGGACAGGAAAGTCTGGAGGAACGTTGTCCATGGGCTCGCAATAGGTCGGACATGACTTCATAACTAACAACAACAAGTAGTTATCTAAACTTTTGCAGTGAAAGTTGATGGAGTCAAAAGTATCTGTTTTGTGCCTGGTTCAATCAACAAATCAGGACATAATATATTATACAAGGGTGACAGCAATTTAATATAATTAAAAAGGCAATATACATTTTTCTATATTTATTTTTTATGGTTTTTTAGAAGGTATTTTCCCCAAAAACAAAAGCAGAAGGTTCTAGCTGATGTAATTTAATACACTGTTAAAGTCAGCTAATTATCATTTAAGGGAAAGTCATTTACCAGCTAGCAGCTTCACCAATTCTGCTTTTCTTTTCCCTCTTATGATTAGTGAGCACTGAAGAAAGATGGCAGGGAAGAAGCAGAGAGTTTATTTATTTTCAGAAAGATTGATAACATGCCTTTGTAGGATATTACTTGCCCAGCTTATTTACCATTTGTATGAAATTTAAATGCAAATGAACAATCCTGTTTATGCAAGTAGCTAAAAACGGACATAAAATACTTTAATTTAATGCAGACTGAAACCAGAAAGTTTCACAGTGGTGGGATTCAAATAATTTAACAATCGGTTCTCTGCCCTAATGACCAGCTGGGTAGGTTTGGCTTGGTGGTCATGATCTTGGTGTGGCCGTGGCCAACTCAACGCCACTCAGGTTGATGGGCGCTTCGCCTTAGTTGTTACAATGTAATAAGGGTTAACCGGAGAGGCAGTTTCTGTAAGCAGGGCAATAAAGATTAGGATAGAAACAACACCAGAATGTTTCCTTCCTGCCTTCCTTATAGGATTAGCCCTGTAAAGTAGGAAAAACCAAAAGGAGATTTCTTCCAACAACTGGTTCTCCGAACTGCTTAGAAAGTTACCAACCAGTTCTCCCGAATAGGTGTGAACTGGCTGAATCCCACCACTGCTTTTAGGCCATATAATACTCTGATTTCTCTTTAGATTCTATACATCTTGAATAAGACCATAGAGCTATGGGTCTGTGAATGAAATGGCTCTTCCAAATTTATTTCACTGTTTGATTTTTTTTAAATGCATGGCAAACAACAACAAACAAGTTTCAAGCAGCTTCTCTATTTACTGAAATGAAATCCAAGCTTTTATAGCTTATATAAAAGTGTTGGAAAATTAGGCCAATAATTATCCTTGATTTTCTGTCAATGCTTGCTTCTTCCAAAATCACAGTGGCAAATAGTGTTCCTAAATCTCACCCCATTCACGGGGAAGAGGTTCTGCTCTTTTTCTACATCTGTGCACTGGTACAATATTTGTTCAAAAGAGGCAATGCTTGGGTCATGATACCATGACTTTGCTCAAGAAGCAACGGATGGAAACCATGAAAATGGATGGAAGAAATCTAGAACTAAGGAGAAATTTCCTGACAGACAGAACAATTAATCAGTGGAATGACTTGCCTCCAGAAGTTGTGGATGCTCCAACACTGGATATTTTTAAGAAGAAGATTGGACAACCATTTGTTTGAAATGATGTAGGATTTCTTCCTGGGGAGGGGGTTGGATTAGAAGATCTCCAAGATCCCTTCCAACTCTGTTATTCTGTTATTCTGCTTTCATCACTGTTGGCTGCCCTGTTGCTACAGCTTTCATTTGATGGCATAATTTATGTCAACCGATTCATCAGATTTATGTCCCGCTTTCAGGTATTCAAGGAGACAGGGAACTGGTTTCTGATTTTTTTTTGAAGATGTTTCACTTCTCATCCAAGAAGCTTGGATGAGAAATGAGAAGCAAAACATCTTCAAAGAAAAACAAGAAAGTCCAGTTGCCTCTTGAAAAAAGAAAGCACCTTTCAGACAACCATGGCCTGGATGACTGAGAATATCCACAGACATCTCTCCTGTACACTTTTTCTCCACAAAAAGCACAGGTAGTTTTGGCTAAGTGAAAAAATATATATATCCCTGGTCCAGTGGTGAAATTAATTTTTTTTTTACTATCAGTTCTGTAGGAGTGGCTTGGTAGGCGTGGTAGGGGAGGAATACTGCAAAATCTCCATTCCCACCCCACTCTGGGGCCAGCCAGAGGTGGTATTTGCCGGTTCTCCAAACTACTCAAAATTTCTGCTACTGATTCTTTAGAACCTGTCAGAACCTGCTGAATTTCACCTCTGAACTGGTCCCTGTTGCCCAAAAGGTTGGGGGTTGCTGCTCTATATGATACAGAGCAGGGCAGGATGTATGATTCCCCCTTTAGATACTTGAAATCATAACTCCCCAACCTCTGGTCCTTCTGACGCGCCCTAAAAAGTTGGCTTTTCCAGCAAGCCGGCCTGGCCTGAACAAAACAAAATAATTTATTGATTATTGTTAATTTTAATCATTTTTAAATTTTTTTTATTGTGAATCTGAATTGGGTTTGTTTTTTGGATATTCTATCTAATTTTTTTTTACTTTTGTAATATGTGTTTTTTTAATGTTGTACGCCACCCTGAGTCCTTGGGAGAAGGGCGGCATATAAATCCAATAAACCAAACCAAACCAAACTTCCCTTGGTTATCTTTTCTGAAAACCTTTCCCTCGCCCTAAGATTTCATTATAACTTCCATAATCATCCACATTGCCCTTCTCTGGATGCTTCATTAATAAAATGTAGGGTACCATTCTGAAGGTGGGAGTCTAACCATTGGAAATATTATTTTCTGTTATTTCAACAAGATCTGTTATGGATAAGTCGTAAGAGCAAATAATTCAAAATGGAAACATGAAAAAAAATACTTATGCTATCTTTTCTATACCCATTTTAAAGGCTTGTGATGGGATAGATGTAAATAGATTCACAAAACTATGAAGGCATGGTTTTGTGAACGGAGGAAAACTCTCAGGAAAGAAGAGAATGTATAGCGCTGTCAGCAAACTATGTTATGTAAGACTTTCTATGGAATGTCAGGAGACATAGCTTTGCGCTGTAAATAAAAGCAGGACCTATTAACTTTATAAATGAAAGTACTGCAGTTATTTTATTAAAGCTGACTTGCAGCATATGTCTTTTTAGGAAGTTAGATAAGTGAGATTTAAGCAGGTTTATTTCTTAATTAATGGATATAGTAGTTAACTTTGGTTTGGTGGTGGGGACACCTAGAAAGATGTTTGGATATAAGCATAATTTGACTGCTATGTTGGGCATGATCGATAAAATACTCCTATATCAGAGTTATCTTTATAGTTCTGCTGGCCATTGCCAAATATATCTTGCACTTTTTTTATAAGCAGGTGAACATGGTTCCAAAATACTTGTTGTTAATTGCGAAGTTGTGTCTGACCCCTTGCGACCCCATGGACAATGTTTCTCCAGGCCTTCCTGTCCTCTCCCATCCTCTGGAGTCCATTTAAGCTCACGCCGACTGCTTCGGTGACTCCATCCATCCATCTCATTCTCTGTCGTCCCCTTCTTCTTTTACCCTTGATCATCCCCAGCATTAGGCTCTTCTCCAGTGAGTCCTTCCTTCTCATTAGGTGGCCAAAGTATCCAAAATACTAGTCTGTAATCAATACTGTTTTTAAACTCCATGTGGCTTTAAGCCTAGAAGCTTCACAGCATTTATGAAAATTAATAAACAGAGGCATAGAATCAAAATCACAGGAAGTATTAGTACCACTTTATAAAACTTTAGTAAGATTACACCTGCAATATGGCGTACGGTTTTGGTCACTACTTCCTCCCACCCAAAGATGTTAAGACTTTGGAAAAAGTGCAGAGAAGAGCAACTAAGATGATTAAAGGCCTGGAACTAATATATATGAATAACAGTTGCAGTATTTGGTATGGTTAGTCTAGAGAAAAGAAGGACTAGAGGTGACATAATAGCAGAATTTCAGTATTTGAAGTGAGGGTCAACTTGTTTTCCAAAGCACCAGAAAGCAAGTCAAGAAACAATTGATGGAAACTAATCAAGGAGAAAAGCAACCTGGATTTGAGGAGAAATTTCCTAACAATGAGAATAATTAACCAGTGGAACAGCTTGCTTTCAGAAGTTGTAGGTGCTTCATCACTGCAGGATACAAGAAGAGACTGAATGGCCACGTGCCTCAAATTGTGTACAGTCTCTTTCTTGAGCAAGAGACTTCCCGGTCCCTTCTAGTTCTAACTCTGATTGATTGATTGTATGAAAATGGTTACGCTGGCAGTTTGCACCATTCCAGGATCTCCTCTTTTAAATTAAAAACACTTTTAAAGTTTGTCCCAAAAGCTTGGCGGAGCCAAAGACAGGTATGTAAGAATAAAGTTTTTGCCATCTATCCCATCACAAGCATTTTTTAGGTATTCACATACAGTCCCAGAAGACTTGGGAAGGCTTTGGAGTAGCCATACCAAGCTTTGAAATGGCTACAGCTACTTTGTGGTTTTGAGGGGTGGATCCAGAGGGTTCCTTGAATTAGTGACTTTTTTTTTTTAAGAGAAACATTCATCACATGATTTTGTATTTTTCATTTTAATTCATTTTAAAAAAATCTATTGCTTTATTAAGAATTTATCTGTACGTTCCCACACTTTTCTGGAGTGATGTTTGCATCCCATTTAAATGAATATAATTCCATTGCTCTGGTAACAATGTCTTGGATGTAATTTCTGGCACGAATGATATGTTTCTCGATTCTGAATAATTCTACTAATAAGTTTTGCCTAGTTCAATTTATTTGTAATTTTAATAATTTCATTTCATTTCTTCTTGTTAATTCCTAGTTGTCTCTTGATTAATGACAGCACAATCAAAGTCTAAATGTGCATCAAATACCTAAAAACTGTACAGCAAACAAATGTATGTCTAATATTTAACAGAATAACAGAGTAGGAAGGGCCCTTGGAGGTCTTCTAGTCCAACCCCCTGCTCAGGCAGGAAACCCTATACCATTTCAGACAAACACTGTCCAATCTCTTTTTAAAATCCTCCAGTGATGGCTCATTCACAATGTCTGCAGGCATTTTAAGAGGAACTCACTGAAGGCTACAGCCCACTCCAATTTCATATTGCAGCTTACTAACCACATAGAAAGACGTGCAGTGCCCATGGATTAGAGAACAAATGAAAGTATACGATATAATCAAGAGAGTAAAAGAATGGAAATGGGCTGGTCAGATAATAGCAAGAAGATCTGATGGCAGGGGGAACAAGGCAGTCATAGAATGGATCCCGCTTGATAAAAAGCATCCACAAAAGACATCTAAAACAAAATATATTGACAACATTAGCAGGTAATGCAGGCCCAACTGGCAAAAGAAAGCTCAGTATTGGTTGGAAACATTTGGAAGAGGCCTTCATCCTGCATTGGATAGACAATGGCTATGATGATGATGATGATAATGATGATGATGATGATGATGAAGAAGAAGAAGAAGAAGAAGAAGAAGAAGAAGAAGAAGAAGAAGAAGAAGAAGAAGAAGAAGAAATAATTACTATGATAACAAAGGGTGACAAAACTATGAGAACTTATAAATGTTCTCTTATTGCTGCATATACTGTCTACATTTTTAAAAGGTGTCTTGGAGGTCAATAAACCCATTCTTGCTTCTTTAATTAGGGAAGAGCTGGAAATATCTCCAATACAAAGTCATTTCAAAATTAAAGTATTAATTACTGACTGAAGTTTCTATCAATGAACTCAGACTATCAAAGCTGTGTTTTGAAGACCAAACTTTTAAGTCCTCTTACACTTGCGCTGTTCAAATTACAAACATATTTTTTTTTACAATATGGATTTTCTATTTAATTCCCAGTTCAAACATACCTGAAGGCCACAAACAGTTTCAACAGTTTCAAAGTGGTCTAGCATCTTTTAAGCATATAAAGGCCTTGAAGTAGCTGGCAAAACATAAATCAGTTTTCCATGTAGAGAAATATTTAACAATTTGCATGCCAATCCCTTAGAAGAGCTTTCTCTACAAAACAACTTGATTCTTTGGTAAGACATAGGAAGTTTCACAGAGTTTCACAGGGAAAGATTGTGTATTTGCTATTCTGTGAAAAACATTGCACATACCTTGTTTGATTGTAAATTATAATTGGTAGTAAGAGCTGATTGCTTATGTCTTTCTTAAAAATTAAGATATACTGGGACACTGAGAATAAATTGTCACACTTGTTGTTGTTGTTGTTGTTGTTGTTGTTAGTTCCAAAGTTGTGTCCAACCCATCGTGACCCCATGTACAACATTCCTCCAGATCTTCCTGTTCTGTACCATCCTCTGGAGTCCATTTAAGCTCACACCTACTGCTTCGGTGACTCCATCCAACCACTTCATTCTCTGTCATCCCATTCTTCTTTTGTCCTCAATCTTTCCCAGCTTTAGGCTCTTCTCCAGTGAGTCCATCTCATTAGGTGGCCAAAGTATTTTAGTTTCATCTTCAGGATATGGCCTTCTAAAGAACAGTCAGGGGTGATCTCCTCTAGGATTCACCAGTTTGATTGCCTTGCAATCCAAAGGATGCACAGGAGTCTTCTCCAGCACCATAGTTCAACGGTCTCAATTCTTTGGCACTCAGCTTTTCTTATGACACTTTTTGTACATTATTAGAACGACACTGCTTTTTAAATCAAAGACGATTCAGAAGAGGATGGATCAGCTAGAACAGATTGCAGGTTTGAGCACAGAAGTGGTGATAATATGAGGACCTGAAGCCTGGCCTATTACTGTATTAGCAAACTATTAAGGGCTTTTGCAAGTGAGCCATGAATTAACTTTAATAAGAGCTAATCGCTTATGCTTTTGCTTAATATAGCCATCACTAGAATCAGCAGTTAGCTACACCAATTATGACATTTACCAGAAGAAGCTAAGAAGGCTGACCACGAATGCTTGTTTTAGGAAGTGTTAGTCAAGCCAACTGATTGTGGTTTTGTAACTGTGCTGAAGACTTTTGCAAGTGGGCCCATTTCAATAACAAGAAAAGGTAACTGTGGCATGTTGCTTAAACTATATTGAAGAATCTCAAGACAAAGATCCAGAGGTAGAAAGTTCATCATTAACATGTGAAAAAACACCCAGAGATAAAGAGCTTAGCTAATTAGGGCCACCCCATGCTTCATGCAGGATGTTAGCCTAAACTGTGTATGTAATTCAGGAACAAGTGATGGGAATATTAGGAAGTTCTGATGTCCATACAGGTCGTCCTTAACTTATAACCACAACTGAGCCCAAAATTTCTGTTGCTAAAATGATAGCTTTATTTTGATCACATGACTATTGGGATGATACACTGGTTATAAGTGTGAGACTACCATATTTTTTGGAGTATAAGATGCACCTTTTCCCTCAAAAAAGAGGGTGAAAATCTGGGTGTATCTTATACACTGAACACAGCATTTTTGGCCTCCTGAAACCCCACTCCTTTGCAAAAATGGCCATGCATAGCCTTTAGGAGGCTTCTAGAGTGCTCCTGGGGGCTGGGGAGGGCAAAAATGAGCGAAAACCAGGCAATTTTTCGCTCATTTTTGGCTCCCCAGCCCCCAGAAACACACTATAAGCCTCTTGAAGGCTATGCATGCCCCTTTTTGACAAAGATTGTGCCCATTTTTGCGAACAATGGGCTGTTTTTTGCTTGTTTTTGCCCCCGCAGCCCCCAAGAGCACTCTACAAGCCTCATAAAGGCTATGCATGCCCCTTTTGGGGGCAAAAAATGGGCCCATTTTTGTGAAAAATGGGCCATTTTTGGGAGGTCTGCAGAGTGCAAAAACTGATATTTTTTTAATTTGCCTCTTCAAAATCTTGGTGTGTCTTATACTCTGAAAAATACAGTATCTCTGTAACTTCAAATAGTTATTAAACAAATAGTTGTAAGTCAAGGACTACTTGCATTGCACTTTATTTCATGACAGCTAACAAAACTTGTTTTCTGATAAAACAGTGTACCAATATTTGTCTTCAGTTTCTTCATGATTTCTGTCTAGCTGCATCAATACTTTGTCATGACTAGTAGGTGCCACAAAACATATTCTGAATCCTCAACTGTGCTGCCTTCATGTATAATGGAACTTGCTTTTCTCTCACTCATCAATGTTGAAATAAGGTTCAGTGATCAAATTGATCAGCCTTTCTATATGGAATTGAGGGTGGTAAAGTGATATGATGGATGTTGTGCTTTGATGTAGTTGCGCACAAGACTAGAATGCTCATCAAAAGAGCCATATTGGAACATCAAAAAGGTAGGGATTTTTGTTAGAATTTTGAGAGCACATTTGGAATTTTGAGAGTATCTGTTGAGTGTTGTTGTTAGGGAGGATCAGTCAATGAATTACCACACTGGGGACAATCTTCTACACCAGGGGTATCAAACTTGTGGCCCGTGGCCTGGATGCATCACACACTGGCCACACCCACCCGTTTTAGTGAAGGGGAAAAAAGTCACGATACGTCACATGATGACAATGTGACACTGAGAATCTGACACCCCTATTCTATACTATTACTTTCATGTAACTTGCCAAGATGATCCATACTATGCGAGCTTGGTTTGTTTGTTTTTAAGTGGCAAAGTCCTGGGAAAAATCCCTAATGCCATTCATTTAGATGTTAAGGATTTACTTATTTATTTAGCATATGGCATATCGTATATGGACTAGCAACATATATTAATTTTTCATCTAGAGTCATAGAACGCAATGAAATATAAATGTTAAAAAGATCTATGTTCAAGTGCCAATATCTAGGTGTGAAGCCTCCTCTTGGTGCACCTTGGATAGTGTGACAGCATGAACTAATTGAAGTAGCAATTTTTGGCAGTCAGACTACTCTGTAGAATTTTCTGGCTCTCAAAATTCATGGCAACAATGTTAAGGAATAATAACATTATTATTATTATTATTTAAAAAAAACACAAGACAGCTAGGAAGCTTATCAAGAAAAAGTAAGGGATTGAGTAAATTCCCTTATTTCCTGGATTACATCAATGCCCAGTATCCAAAGGAAGGCCTTGGAAGAGTTATTAGCATTTTAAATGTGATCAACTCACGCTGCTATTCAATCTCTTTACTATAGTGTTGAAATCATTTTTCCCCAGTAAGAAGAAATTAGAAAAATGCCGATGTCTTTGGTTGGTTCTAAAACGGCAGTTTGCTTGAATAGAAAATATAATAGTGCTTCTTGATGGTGTGCTTAGAGGTAGGTGAAGTGGAAGGTTTCAATCTCCTACCGAAAGAACTTGAGAGGAATGCTGATTGCATTGTCTGGTTTCCAAGTTTCACTTAGTGTAGACATTTTAGAAAAGGAAAAGAAAAAAAAAGGAAAAGTAGAGAGGTGCATTAAGCAAGAAGGAAGCCACGTTGTTGCTATGACAGCGGATGTATGTGAAAGCACTAAAAGCCACATGAGCTTTTAGGTAAACAATGAGTGATGGTTTGACCTTCCTGATAGGTCTTTTGGGAGGAGCAGGTGAAAAAGTGCAATTCATTTGGCAGGGAGCAAAACACTTTTATAGGATGTATTCTTTGCTTTCAAAGAGCATCTGTGTTTCTATCTTCCTTACATCTAGAGGATGTATTTTAGTTTTGCTATCTGAGAGTCTTTTTTAACTAAAGTGGTCATACACCTGATCCAACACTTGTCATAGGAATAGAGAGGCTTTATTTCTGAACTATGGCATTGTTCTATTTTCATATGGAACTAGTTGATAATCTGGCATTGCCCAGGTATTTATTTATAGGGGGAAAATGTTCGGACCAAATGTAATTTCTAATGTTGGATTTTCCCCCTTACCAGAGGGAGCCCCCTTGTGGAGTACTGTGAAGCCGTTACCATGGGTAATGCGCTATACAGTAGAAGCCACTTTACGGCAATACAGTAGAAGCCATTTTAAGGCACAACAGGCTGTTAACAGAACACACTTAAGCAATTTCAACCAAACTTGGTACACAGATGACACTCTCTGGAAACAAATACTGTGGGGTTAAGACACCCCTTAAATCCCTTGGTGTGTGTGTTCTGTTAAGATACAGCCTGTTGTGCCTTAAAATGGCTTCTACTATACAGCGCAGTGGCGTTTCCATGGTAACGGCTTCACAGTACTCCACAAGAGTAAGGGGGAAAATCCAACATTAGAAATTACATTTGGTCCAGACATTTCCCCCCTATAAATAAATACCCAGGCAACACGGGTTATCAACTAGTACTGAGATAATATGGTCACTGTGGATCAGAGATATTGAATTTGGCTCTTTGTTCAGCCATGAAATCTGACTGATAAGTAGATGAATGGTCTTATGCTAATTCTGCTTTAGCGCAGATAAAAGGAAATAGCATCATCATGCATAGTCTTGAGGAGAAACAGATGAGAAAGATGAAATAAATGTACATGTTCATGACTTCATTTTGACCACAAAAATAGGCACTCAAATTATATTAATCCAAATAGCTAATATGAGATATGAGAAAGGCAACATGGAAGCCTTCCAAAAAGCATGCTCATTATGTGTTTAATATAGTATTTTGAATTGAGATTCTATCAGTCAAATTGTCTTTCCCAGTTCTTTATAATATGAATTACTTTTGAAATTCTGTCAGCCTGCTCTAAAATTACACCCATCATATGTTAAATGAAGCTGTTTCTTGCTGGGAATCAAAACCTTCAAAGTGACCTACATTTTTGTCATCAGCCTGTAGAAAGTGTACAAAAAAAAAAGCTTTGGAAAAGAATAGGCAAAATATTTTTCAAAACGACACAAGGGGATCACTCTTCCCTGTACTTGTTTGTGAGATTTCCCCAAAGATGCAGCTTGACAATATTTCCCTTCCCCAAATAAATGATGAATAGGCAAGACGGATTAAGTACACCATCCTCCATCCCATTTGTAGTTCTGAAAAGTGGGGACAGGAATTGAATCAACTTTACAACATTAATAATAAAGATCTGTATCAAAATGAAATCCCATCTCTGTGCCTTAAACCAGGGATTCTAGGGGCCAATTCAAAAGTTTTGGGGGGAAAATATGGTTGTCTATCCACATATCTTTGAGGGCAACTTATTACTGCTGTTGCCAGAAATGATTCTCCAGGTTCTCTTTGTATTGGTTGGCAGCAGCATGGTCTTTTAGATGTTCCACAACAGAAGGGCAGACCAAGAGTGATTGCTGCTTTCTCTTTAGCTGGAGCTTCAATATGATGACAAGAGATGATGATCAGAACCAACATTCACTCCACCATATGCCCTCAGGTCAAGAATAATTTATCTCTGTTATTTACTAATGCAGACTTAGTTGATTTCCTTCGATCACCATGCCCTATGGATGGCTTCATGTGCAAAATGATGTTTCATATACAGGCTGTTTATGTTACAAATGAACAGCATGCGTTCTCCATTCTCACTTGCTTTTGATTCAGAACCCACGTAGGCCATGGGATGTTCTCCTCCTTGCCAGCTTCTCCCTTCTTGCCAACCATGCTTTCAGATAATCAGCGGTGTGATTTCATGGTTGAAGGCACCAACATTGATGGTGTCTTTTAGCTTCTGATGAAATGGAATCCTCTTAGCTTTGCATGCATCTTCATTTGGAGCATACACAGTGATCTTCACATAGCAATAGCAATTAGACCTATATACCACTTTACAGTGCTTTACAGCCCTAAGTGGTTTTACAGCCTATTTCCCCCCAACAATCTGGCTCCTCATTTTACCCACCTCAGAAGGATGGAAGACTGAGTCAACCTTGAGCCTGGTGAGATTTGAACTGCCAAATTGCAGGCAGCTGGCAGCTGGCAGCAGAAGTAACCTGCAGTACTGCACTCTAACCACGATGCGCCACGATGGCTTATGTCTTGATTGGAACCCTGCTATGGTGATATTTGCAATCTTGCTGTGATTCAGTGGCTGAAGTACTCAACACACATGGCAATACCTTGCTATAAACTGATTCTGTTGTCATATTCACAAGTTGTGTTGCATGGATTGTTAAGAAGACTTGACTATTATTGTCATAATAATTCTATGATTATTAATAAATCAAAGTCAAGAATCATGGTTTTCAGAAAATGACATCACAGCTATAGATAGCTATTAGATGGTAAGCTAATAGAGCTCCTTCTTATTTATGAGTAGTCTGAGACTGGATCTTGGCTCCCTCACCATTAAAGTGGGATGACATATAAATTCTTTACTAAAATTAAAAAAATAACTGTTACCAAGTTTCCTTAACCCCAATTATTATGGTATACAAAGCCAACATTATCACTATGCTCTTATATGGAGCTGACATTTGGGATTTAAAACATTGAATATTGCTATAGCAAATAGGGCATAGAATTGGTGCAACACTATGGAAACTGATAGATTTCCAAAATTGTGTATGATAGAACAAAATTTCAGTTACTTGGATTACAGAACTCGCAAGCCATATCAGGAACTCTGGACTTCCTGTTTCTTGTTCAACTATCTCTGGAAAAGAAGCTAAAAAGAATACTGTGCATAGAATTTTGAATATGGAAGCTGAGAGAGATAGAGAGACTCTCAGTAAGCCCAGCGCATTGAAACGGATGAGCCACTATAAACACAGCTTTCAAACTGCAAAACATTTAAACGGAGAAATACCCAAGCATCAAGGGGGATATTTAAACAAGGGAGATTTGAGCAGCTGGTTACAATGGTTAAATATGGATTTCTCACTGCTTTTAAGAGAAAGGTGGAAGAGAGATTTCAGCATTCTCATTCAACTTGAAATGCTGCAGTTGCTCTCTTTTCCTCCTCTACAGCTTCTCAAAGGAGGACCCCTGTTCTTAAACACAGACTTTTTAACTCAGTGTGTATTATCTTGATACAGTGGTGGGATTCAAAATGTGTTACTACCAGTTCTGTGGGCGTGGCATGGCATGGCTTGGTGGGTGTGGCAGGGGAAGGATACTGCAAAATCCCCATCCCCTCCCCACTCCTGGAGAAGGATACTGCAAAATCCCCATTCCCTCCCCACTCCTGGAGAAGGATACTGTAAAATCCCCATTCCCTCCCCACTCCTGGGGGAAGGATACTGTAAAATCCCCATTCCTTCCCCACTACTGGGGGAAGGATACTGCAAAATCCCCATTCCCTCCCCACTCCTGGGGAAGGATACTGTAAAATCCCCATTCCCTTCCCACTCCTGGGGGAAGGATACTGCAAAATCCCCATTCCCTCCCCACTATTGGGGGAAGGATACTGTAAAATCTCTATTTCCACCCCACTCCAGGGCAAGGATACTGTAAAATCCCAATTCCCTCCCCACCCCACTAACCCGCTTTCCAGCTCCCTTCTCCTGTGCAAGGTAACAGAAGAAGAAGACCCAGACAATCAGCTGGAACTTGGGAGGCAGCGAATAGATAAGGGGGAAGCCAGCCAGAGGTGGTATTTGCCGGTTCTCCAAACTACTCAAAATTTCCGCTACTGGTTCTCCAGAACCTGTCAGAACTGGCTGAATATCACCTCTGATTGTTGAATTACACTACACTTATCCATATCCAGCATGGGTCTGGACTCGCATTTGTTTTCATTCTTTTCCGGTAAATGTTCCTCTTCCACAGTAGCTTCCCTGGGAACTTTAATTAAAATCCCTCCCGTTGTTTTTGTTTAGGCCAATGGAAGACACGTTTGCAGTGTAAGATTGTCTTGATGGCCCTTCCCATGGACTTTAAGTTCTTGTTGAGATGTCAAAGGCATCTCTTTATGCAACCCAGGTATTGAGAAACTCCATAAATCAGTACAGTAGGTTCTTTCTTTCCTGAGTCTATAACTCATATTTTATTAATGTTGCCTGCACTGTTTGGCACAATCATGCTTTTATTGTTTTGAACCACTATGTACAAGGCTAATGCTGAATAATATATGGATTAAAATCTTCCTAGAGTGTGAAATTACCATATGAAACATTTCTGCATTAAAGTGGCAGCCTTTCAGTCTTAAACTGCACATTTAGAAGGCTTTGAAACACATAGACGAATGGCCTTAATTATGAAACTAATAAGTAGCATTTGTTCCAACATGAAGAAGTCCTCCATGGACCTAATAAGGTGGCAAATTAATCATATGGCTTCTGTTTTACTTTATTTTATTTGAAGTGCACCTCAGTTGTAAACAACTGATTACTTCAATTTGCAACACTAAGTCCACAGTAAAATATTTCTTTTTAATACTGATGAGACAAAGGGTTCAAGTTCAATTTGAAACAGGTTCTTGGATATTGGTGGGAGCACAACTATAGCAACTCTGTACAACTTATTAAAGCAGTTGCACCAATTCCCAGGCTGTGGAGAATCTCTCACTCCAATTACATGATCCTGAAAGCAAATACAGCTGCTTTAATGATCTCCAGATAGGTTTTGTATTCACATCCACCTGGAACAATGTACAATCCTAATTAGGCCTCGTTGACTTATAGCTAACTGAAATTGTCCCTACAAAATGTTTAATACAGTGACTAACCTGGAGAAATTTTCTTACCAGTAATCCTGCCGCACACAATCACATTAATTGAATAAAATATAATTATTTTAAAAACGCAAGAATCTCTCTATACTTTCTCCAAGAAATGCCCACAATTCCACAACCTCTTGCATTAGAAGGGTATCATCAAGACTTCATAATATGAGTACAGTATCATCTTTCCAGAGGTCGAAAAGGCAGCATAGTGTATTATTCTGGAATGGGTTATAAGCTTATAGGTACTCAGTGACTCCTATAATTGAGAAAAAAACACTACATCACAAAATTGCCTTATCAAATCAAGTGGCAGCAGGAAACAGATGTTTGAGGATGAAGCCACTATAATATTTAGTATGATTGGCACTTAAAGTTCCTAGCTGAAAGATGGTAACCAGACATTATTCTTTGGATATGATTCTTTTATTTATAATTTACTAGCCAAATGCAATTAAGCAGTTTATAATTTTACAGTTAAACTTCTGTAAGAGAAAAGTGACAAAAATGCATTTAAAATTAAAATCCAGACCTACACCATAATCACCCTACAAAGTTAATATGTTACTAAAAATGTATTTTCAGACATAATTCTTCTAAAGTGATCTCATAATCCTATCATTTGACTGTTAACATATATGCTTTTTGGAATTTGTAAACTTGAGCACCATAATTGTCTTCCAGAAAGTGAAATATTCTTATTCAATATCAGAGTGAAGTATCTTTAAAAACAAGAATGTCAAGGGTGACATAAGAATACACACATTCCATCAGGGTTATCCAATTGCCTTACAAATATATGAATTTGGAAAAATTTCCTTATATAGTCAATCCACTGGTTTGTC
This sequence comes from Thamnophis elegans, assembly GCF_009769535.1. Lineage (NCBI taxonomy): Eukaryota > Metazoa > Chordata > Lepidosauria > Squamata > Natricidae > Thamnophis > Thamnophis elegans. The sequence goes on from NC_045545.1 coordinate 77,757,018, forward strand.
TAACTCAGTATCATTAACAGAACAACAGAATAACAGAGTTGGAAGGAAACTTGGAGGTCTTCTTCCCCAACCCCTGCTCAGACAGGAAACCCTATACCGTTTCAGGCAAATGACTGTCCAATCTCTTCTTTAAAATTTCCAGTGTTGGAGCATCCACAACTTCTAGAGGCAAGTTGTTCCACTGATTAATCGGTCCAACTATCAGGAAATTTCTTCTTAGTTCTAGGTTGCTTCTCCCCTTAATTAGTTTTCAAAAATCCTGCAAAAATCCTGGGCTTATTAATGTGGGGAGGGGGTGGGTGGGAGAAAAACTATCTAGCTAAATAAAGAAAATTGTATTTTTCAAAAAAATGTTTTGAACCACAACCTTCTCTATGCTAAGCACAGATCAGAAGCATTTGATTTTATTTTTTCATCCCTGTTATTAAAGGGAGGTATTGAAAAAGATGCAATGGTGATGGCTAAGCAGACAAAGCACCATCTTCCCAATTGCTTTCCCAGGAACAGAGCATAGGGTGCCTACGCGACGCTCCACTGAGCAGCTAGAGCGTCGCGGAGTGTCGCGGGTGGTAAGTACGCATGTGCATACTGTGCGAGCGGGACGCAGGTGGGAGATGCATGCATAGGTGGGTGTTCACATTGCATTTTGGGGTTCGGGCGTGTCCCTCCCCCAGTTTTGGGCCTGGAAAGCCACCTGCACCAACCTGAAAGCCAAAACCTAGCATTGGAGTGTCACATGAGCCCCCGTTTCCCCCGTTTTGGGCCTGGAAGCCAAAAATGGGCAAGGGGGTGGGGGTGCATGGGTGGGTGGGGGGGCGCTCACATTGCATTTTGGGTTTCCAGGTGCACACTTTGGGCACTCGGCGCCAAAAAGTTTAACCATTATTGCTCTAGACTCATTTCCACTATGACTGTTCTGGTTTTTATTCCCCCACTTGGAGAGAAAAATACTAGGCTATTTGGGTCACAGGAACAGTGCTAATCAATGCAAAAGCCTTTCACTCTATCCATGAGAATGTCACAGAAAGTTTCTTCTCTGAAACATGTTTGAAAAGCAAATTCTCTTTAGCCAAACTAAAAAAATGCACATTTTTTTTGCATAAAATTAATATTGTCTAAGTAGAGCTGAGAATGGAGTTCGCTAGAAATATCTCTCAGCCAAGTGAGAAATTGTAGAGAGTGAATTGGTTTGTTTTGTATTCAAAGTATGTCCTACTGAGCTTCATTTTTCATGCTTCTGATATCATTTCTGAAAAGGGGCGCAATAGCCCTGTGGTCTCCTCTTAAAATTAATCTATTCAAATGCTGATACGGCCTTTGGTTACCAACTCAACCTGCTCAAGGATAGGATTAAACTTCATGCAATCAAAATACCTAGGACCTTTCATTTTTTGCAGTGTTCTAAAACTAGACATATGGGAAACTGCAATCACATCTAAAATGTCAAGAACCACTAGGTTCTGCTAATGAAAACTCTAACTGCAGAAATAAAACCATCAATCTTAGGATGTTGTTATAAATTGGGGCTAGAAAACATTTTTCCATTCTTCTTTAAAATATATATAATGCATTCGTTTGTATTGTCCATGTATTTATTCTGATTTCATGATAATAATGTAGCAACGTGACTTAAAATAATAAGCTTTTTGCTATTGGCTAGAAGTTCACGGAAAAGTATATATAGCTGTAAGGTAGTCTGGAAAAGAAAAGGCTTTTTATCTGAAGAATGTTTATCCTCGTGGCATTTTCTTATTTTACATTCACCATGATTTTCTGTTCTAAATATTTACTGTCCTGATCATCTCATGTATACAAGCCATATTATTCTGGTTCTGGTGTATACGGTGAGTAAGCATAAGCCTGTATTCTTTGACATTTAAAACATTCTTATGTATATCTTGCTTCTGTTACCAGCATTGAGGCTGTGGATATATAAGTTTCTTGGAAAACACATGACTTTCAAAAGGGATATTGCTAAATTTCTGAATGTCAAGTCTTGGGAGTCATCACCACACAGCTGCACTGACTCCAGTGCAATCTCACCCTAAGGCCTGGTAGGATTATTTTCCAACACCCAGCTATCCCCAAACAAATACCATACTTATGGATATGAGAGGTTCTGTTTCTATTCCAGAATGCCCTTGAGCAAGCATTACTATATGGTACTGTGAAAAATCAACATGACAGATCTCAGCAGTTTCCATAAAAAGAGATCCAAGTTTGGAATGTGTGAACTCAACCATAGAGAACGTGATTCACTTGAGGAAGACTTGCAGAAAAGTAGCTCCAGATTACCTTATTCTTTTTTCAACTGAAAGTCCATGTTTGGAAAACTCTCCATATTTTCTGGAGAATGGTAAAATTTGTAGAAGACATGGGTACGGAAAACATGGGTATAAATGCTTCAATGCCACCAGATTCCATTAATTATTAAACTTTTACAGTTTATCTATGGAAAAATGGCTCTACCAACTTCTGTTGGAGCAACACCTTGCTACTTTCAGTTTGCATTTCCATTTTATCCTACTCACTGATAAACCTGTGTTGCCTGGGTATTTATTTATAGCGGGAAAATGTTAGGACCAAGCATAATTTCTAATGTTGGATTTTCCCCCTTACCAGAGGGAGCCCCCTTGCGGAGTACTGTGAAGTTGTTACCATGGTAACTCCACAACCCTGCACAGCAGAAGCCATTTTACAACAGTACAGTAGAAGCCATTTTAAGGTAAAAAAAAAGGTTGTATCTTAACAGAACACACATCCCAAGGAGTTTTAGGGATGTCTTACCCCACACAGTATTTGTTTACAGAGAGTAAGTCATCTGTGTACCAAGTTTGGTTGAAATTGCTCAAGGCATTCCAAAGTTATGCTGGAACACACACTCAGCCGTTTTGATGATAGATAGATAGATAGATAGATAGATAGATAGATAGATAGATAGATAGATAGATAGATAGATAGATGAAGATAGATTCTGGAAGGCCTCTATAACTGATTAATATGAAACTCGCTGAACTTAATTATGAATTTTATATTATTATTATGTGGTTAATCTTTGGTGAGATTCACAGCCTTTGGGGCTGGTTGGTAGCTCAACAGCTTGAGTCCTAACCAAGGACCTCGGAATTGTTAAGGTAACGTCGGAGGATATAAGTTGTTCCAAGTAGGATGGTTTTTTGTAGAGTCAGAATGTTCAAGTCAGGTAAATTTAGAATTTTCAAATAGCGAGGTAGCCCTTTAGGTATTGCTCCAAGGCCTCCAATTACAATTGGGACAACACATGATTTCTTTTTCCAACCTCAATTTGCAACTCCCGGTATTTTGTGATTTTTTCTTGCTGTTTGTCTGCAATTCGTGTATCACCAGGTATTGCAATGTCAATGAACCATACTCTTTTCATTTTCCATTATTGTTATGTCAGGTGTGTTGTAGGCCAAGTGCCTGTCAGTCTTTATTATTATTATTATTATTATTATTATTATTATTATTATTATTATTATTATTATTGTTGTTGTTGTTGTTATTCGCAACAACAGAATTGTTTTACAGCGGCCAGTTGTTTCGCCGGATTTGGCATTGATTACTAGTCAGACCCCACCCAGAGGCCTAGGACGTCATAACGTATTTTCGTAATATGCATGCAGATCCAAGTAGTGCAGCTTTTTGCATTTGACTGATGGTGATTTTGTCAATTTTTAAGTGTTTTAAATGTTATTATTTAAATGTTGTTGTTGTTGTTGTTGTTGTTGTTATTATTATTATTATTATTATTATTATTATGTTAATCTTTGGTGAGATTCACAGCCTTTGGGGCTGGTTGGTAGCTCAACAGCTCGAGTCCTAACCAAGAACCTAGGAAGTGTTAAGGTAATGTCGGAGGATAGAAGTTGTTCCAAGTAGGGTGGTTTTTTGTAGAATCAGAATGTTCAAGTCTGATAAATTTATTATTATTGTTGTTGTTGTTATTGTTATTATTTTGTACACTGTATTTGTACAAAGTAATACACATTTGTGCATGCAGCTTAAAACTTGCTTGGATGGAGGTGATTGATAAATTATACAAACCCTATAAAGAACACTACTTTCTTTGCCAAGGAAACCAGAATATATTTTCCAACCCAGAAGAAATGCATTTGCTAACAATATGCTGATGAATATGTTAGAATTATTCAGTAAAGCTTAATAACAGACTGTATAATAAAAATGTATTTTCATCCTAAAGGAATTTGAATGGGGAAGAAAAGGTCAATACCAGGTGCTACAGGGAACAATTTACCCGATAAAGTCTTCCATGTTATTAAAGGCAACTCCTGAAAATGTAAAAGCTCCAACAAGAGCAGAAAGGGAAAGAACAGTTAAATAAGCCAAACATGACTCATCAAACAGCTCACAGAATTCAGAGCCTGAGCCCAGAGCTTTGGTCAGTGGAATCCAAGAGGGATTTATTATCTGAGAGTAAGGCAAGGATGGAGAACTAACAGCCCATGTAGTACAGTACATGAAGCTGATCCTACCTGAGCAGAGGGTAAAGCCAAGATTTTCACATTTTTCTGAACAGTTTGATATGGAGGGTGTCAAAAGGAGTCTTAAGTCAATATGCCCTCTTAAGCAGGTCTAGAATTGGCATTGCCCGTTCGATAATGGCATGATATCACCAGCTAAAATCTCTGTGGGTGTAATGGTAGGTGGGAATGACCTTGGGAAACAGGCGGAAGAGCTGCAGACCTGACCACGATCAGATAAGAGGCAGCGCTATAAATAAAAAAACTGAAGGTAAACCGCTTCAAACTCAATTGCAGAAAATACAACAGAGTGGTCAATGCCTGGAATGCTCTACCCAACTCCGTTGTTATAGCCTCAAACTCTCACAGCTTCAATCTCAAACTGTCTACCATAGACCTCACCCAGTGGTGAAATTCAAAATTTTTTACTACCGGTTCTGTGGGCATGGCTTGGTGGGCATGGGAGGGGAGGGGAAAGATACTGCAAAATCCCTATTCCCTCCCCACTCTGGGGCCAGCCAGAGGTGGTATTTGCCGGTTCTCCGAACTACTCAAAATTTCCGCTATCTGGTTAACCAGAACCTGTCAAAACCTGCTAAATTTCACCCCTGACCTCTCCCCATTCCTAAGAGGTCCGTAAAGGGGGCGTGCATAAGTGCACCAGTGTGCCTACTGTCCCTGTCTTACTGCCCCATTTATCTGTATTTACTTCCTTTGTTCATGTTTATGTTCATACCTATATTTGTTACCTTGTACATGTTTGACAAACAAACAAAAGCAAGGGTTACGGTTAGGGTTCAGATGTACTTTCAGATTTCCAAGATTATGTTAATGTAACCTTATAATAAAGTTAGAGCTACTATTTTTGAGTGTGCTTTTTGCCTGGGCTACCTCACAGGGCTGACATCAATCTTGCAAGTCTAAAAATGCATCTCCCCCCCTTGCCTTTTCAGTCCAAGAAACAAGGGAGAGTCTTTTTTGACACATTTCCCATTCCCACCCGCATCCTTTTGCGGGTTAAGCTGCCTCTTATCTGAATGTAGCTCTTCCTCTTGTCTCCCAAGACCATCCCCACATCCTATTACAGTGGGAGCAGAAAGGTTGGCTGACCCTGCTCAGAAAGGAAAGCCTACGGTGTAAAGAGTAGCACGCCAGGGTTTTACAATGAAAGCACAGAAAACAATTTCATCATATACTATTTTAGCCTAGAATGTACGTAAATACTAGACCAGTTGGTATTTTTAATTTTTAAACAATGTGGGTAGTTTCATACATTGGCACATCAGTTGGGAAATTGGGGGAATTAAAGTTCAATCCCTTCATCAACGTCTACCAGAATGGCATGTGTGACAAACAATCTTATAGATCCCTTGATGATAACAAAAAAGCTCTTGAAAAAGCAGCACAACTAACAACAGTATTTTTGAAGTAAGAGACAGCGGTGGGTTCCTACCTGTTCGAACCGGTTCGGTCAAGTAGGTAGTAACTCGGCTGGCCACGCCCCTGAACGGGCTTTATCACCAGCGCCATAGGCGGCGCCATCTTGTTTTTTGCTTCTGCACAAGCATTTTTTAACTACTGTGCATGCGCACGCAGCGTGCATCAAGCGCGTCCCTCAGCAAACCGGCAGTAGAAGAAGCTGGAACCCACCATCAGTGGTCCCCATCCAGAGAGGGGCATACTTTCTTACTTTAAGCCTGGCTTGGTAAATCCTCAAAGCTAGGGGAGAAAAGTATGAGTGTAGGCATTATGAAGTGAAGAAGACAATATGTCATAGTGTATCTTGACCTAAGAAGCTTTGACTCTTTGTATGAAAGACACATCTAATGTGTATTCTGACAGTTCTTACTGATTTGGGTGAACGAGTAGTGGCGGCTGCTGGAGGCTCCTCCCACCTGCCCTGACATAATGTGTGACCTTCTACACATACGAACACGCTCACATTTGCAAACCGGTAGCGAAGGTAAGCGAAGGTAAGTGAAGGACCTAATGATTTATCTGAAAGAACTTCAGCTATAATAACAAGAGATAAAAGCTTTAATTTGTCGTTATGCAAAATTACACCCATGAAACCAGTTCAGAGAACCAAACAAATGAAGAAGACTTATTCTTGAGGCAATTGCCCAATAAAGCAATAATACAAGAATTGAGGAATATCTGCAAAGAACAGGAGATTACATTGCACCTTCCTTCTTATCTTCCTGCAGTCAGATTTGGTTCTCTGATTATTTCTCCCTGATCTGCAGTCATTTCAAATTTAAACTGATTATAACACAGTCTACACATAATTTTTTCTTCCATTCAATTGTATCCAATTCTTGCAGGTTGCCTGGACAAGTCCTTCCTTGCAATTTTCTTAGTAAGGTTTACCAAAAGAAATTTAGAAGCTGGGTAAAAAGAACTGTCTTATTTTTAAACAACAACAACATGTAGAGTGAGAGACCACTCTGCTTTAAACTCGATTTGGAATGACTATATGGGCATATTTATGATGATTTCTTGGCAACAATATGGAAATGGATTCACCATTGCTATGGTTTTCTCTTCCTTTTTCTCTTTCTCCTTCATCCCCTTCTTTTCTCAACCGAGTCCCACATTCCTGGGATTTCATAGTGGTTTCTTAACTAAGTCTGACTCTATTCTGCTTTTTCAAAATCATCTAAGATTGTCCAAGTGCCTGTTAAAAGGAATTTCGGTTCTTTATGATACAGGAAAATCTTTTATCAATACTATTGCTATCTTCAACCTTTTACACAACATCAATAATTAACTGATACTAACATCCTTTTCTACTGTATGAATTTGCTTTATTTTTGTTAATGTGACTGGCATTGACCCAGGGGTGGGCTGCTGGGGGTTCACAGAGGTTCGGGAAAACCTCTAGCTAAGATTCTGTGCAGTTTGGAGAACCCTCAAATCCCACTTCTGACTGGCTCTGCTCACCCCTCCCCTCCCAAGAGTCCCCACGTGGCCTATTTTGGATGCAGGTAAGTTCAGGGCGCGCATGGAGACTTGGGGAGGGTGAAAAACAGGCCTACCGGAAGTTCGGGAAGGTCTCCGCAGCCTGGGGAGGCCGTTTTCACCCTCTTAGAGGTTTGAGGAAAGCCTTTGGAGCCCAGGGAGGGTAAAAGTGCCCTCCCCCCGGGGTGCAGGAGGCCGACTAGGCCATGCCCTCCATGGCTATGCCCACCCAGCAACCGGGCAGAGAACCCCTTGCTAAAATTTTTGAAGCCCACCCCTGTGTACCTGTTTTATATTGGGATGTCTTTCATATATTTTTATAATTTGAAGTGTGTTACCTATTTAAACTAACAGGTTACTTAGAAAATAATGTTTTTAAAAACATTTAAAAAATATAACAAGCAGAAAAGCAAAACAAAAGATCTTCACCCATTAATTTTTCTCAGGAGATTAATGGTTATTTTCTGGAAGAAAATAAATGGGTTTATCTAGTATGATCGTATTATCCTGTTTTCTAACAGCTTGGGCTCCGCAATGGCTCAATTAAATTAGAAATTAAAGATTAGAAGAAAGGGAGGGCATGGAGGAATCGGAAGCATATTTCCAGATGGAGAATTCATAGTGCTTTTCTCACTTTTTTCCTGAAAAAATTCTCATGTAGTCACAAGTGGAAGCAGCAATGACATAATACAGATAAGTGGAAGATATTATCTGGACTCTGTTTTTTTTTTTTAAAGAATGATGCCAAGCATTATATAAATGCAGATTTAAACAGTTGCCATGACAACTGGCATGCTTTGTGCAGATAAAGCAAAATGGTTTGCAGGTGAGATGGAAAAAAAGTAGGTGCACACTAGCCCACACCCACCACAATTGCAAATCTGGAATGTTTTTCAGCCGCTATTTTTGTTGCTGGAAAACATGTAGGATGAATAGTAATCATCCTTGGCCCCAAGCCATACACTGTATGATTAACCTTAGGAATGGCTAATAATTGAGAAATTGAAAAGCCAACAGAAAACACAAATTACAAATGATTTTTTTTGAAGATATGGAAAAATGGTCCTCCATAGCCTTTGCCATGTTAATAGACTTGTGTGGCAGAGGTCAGTAAGGACTAGCACCTTTATTAAAGTTGTATTTAACATAAATTACCCTCATTTGTCTTATCCTTGATAATGACAGCTTAGCTCAACTCAATGCACATTTCCAGGATTAGCTGCATGGCTTAATTTTTAGTGAAGTTTGCAAACTATAAGAGAAGGATACCGTGGTTTTGAATTCTCAGCTGCATTTATGCAGCTGGACATACTAGGAACTAGTAAGGCTGACAGAGCCAAGTTTTATTGATTACCTACATAAATTCCTCCCCATCCCCTCAATTTGCCAGTTTATATTGCTTTTGGTTCATCTCCTCATCTCCTTGTGATGAAAATACTGATTTTGGCCACAATTGTCCTGCACTCTTCCCCACTCTTCTTCTGTATGAAGAAAAATCTTCATTCTTTAAGGTAAATGCAAAAGCAGAGATTATGCTCTCTCTCTGTACATTTCAGGAGAGCTCAGCCAAGGAAGCAAATTACTTCTTTGCAGCTGTGAAACCACCCACGGCTGGCCAGAGCCAACAAGCAGCATCTCATATTCTTGATTCTTTATTCCAGATCTTTGCATGATCATTTTTGCTTCTTTCCTTTTAAAATAACCAAGTTAAAAAAAAAATCTGGTCTAACTTTCATGCTTCACATAAATTGCTTTTAAAATGCTGGAGGATTCCCCTTTCCTTTAAATCTATCTTGAAAAGGGATGGAGGAGAGCATAAAGAAATAGTGAGCCGTAAGACTTCCTTGGACTGCAAGGTGATCAAACCGGTCAGTTCTAAAGGAGATCAACCCTGACTGCTCTTTAGAAGGCCAGATCCTGAAGATGAAACTCAAATGCTTTGGCTACCTAATGAGAAGGAAGGACTCACTGGAGAAGAGCCTCATGCTGGGAAAGATTGAGAGCAAAAGAAGAAAGGGACGACAGAGAATGAGGTGGCTGGATGGAGTCACTGAAGCAGTAGGCGTGAGCTTAAATGGACTCCAGAGGATGGTAGAGGAAAGGAAGGCCTGGAGGAATGTTGTCCCTGGGGTCGCGATGGGTCGGACACGACTTTGCAACTATCAACAACAACAAAGACTGTGCAAAGAAACAAAGTCATGAAAAAGGAGACCTGTTCAAGCAGCTCAGGGTGTGGAAGAGCTGCTTTTTGTGTTCAGATGAAATAACAACCATGGTGCATGAAGTATGCAAGAGAGGTCCTGGTATTTGCCTTTTTCAACATAAATAACATATCAGTGCAAATATGCAGTAAGTAAGAATAAAGAACTTAACAGAATATTAGAGGTGGCAGGGATCTTGGAGGTCTTCTAGTCCAACCCCCTGCTTAGGCGAGAGACCCTATATCATTCCAGATAAATGGTTGTCCAATCTCTCCTTAAAAGCATCCAGTGATCTCTGAAGGCAAGCAGTTCCACTGGTTAATTTTTCTCCATGTTAGGCATTTTTTCCTTAGTTCGAGGTTGTTTCTCTCCTTGGTTAGTTTCCATCCATTGTATCTTGCCTTGCCTTCCACCAACTTTTTAAAATGCCTTCATCTTATTTTTTTTTTCCAGGTTTGTAGCATTTTCCATCAACTTGATGATTTCCAGATATATTGCGATTGCACCTCCCAAGAGCAGATAGTCCTTCAACAGCAAATTCTGGAGGATGTAGCAGAAGCAGGTGCCAGGTTTGACAAAGTTGCTATAGGAACCCCAAAGAGTTCTGGTTTAACTGACAACATTTGGGTATAACGTAACTACACAGTTGATTGTGATGTGCAGTACACCATGCCAAAAAAACAGGCTTAAACGAAATGCAATAAACTTGGCACTTAAATATATACAGCTTTTATAGTTTGCTCTATAAATCATTCAAGACGTCAACTGTGAGTGGCCTATGATGCAAATTTTGTCTATTCCAATATGCCCAATAATTTTTTTTAATTATTATTTGTGGAAAAATACCTTTGTTCTGAGATTCTACCACCTTCTGCTACCTGTTTATAAGAGAAATATCAACATTTTTATTGGAACTTCAACTTTTTGATAGGTTTTGTTACTCACTTTAGTTCTCTCCCCCCTATTTATAGAAGTTGACAGAAAGCTAAAACATTTTCTAACCCAACTGCTGAAGAAATTGTCCGATAAAATGATTTGCTAATTTCCTTTCAGTTTTTGCAAGAAGGAGAAATGTTTGGGAACAGCTAGTAAACAATTCTATGTCCAAGTGTTATCAGCCATTTTTATATGATTATAAATCCTTGCTTCCTTGCTTCCTTGCTTCCTTGCTTGCTTGCTTGCTTGCTTGCTTGCTTGCTTGCTTCCTTCCTTCCTTCCTTCCCTCCCTCCCTCCCTCCCTCCTTCCTTCCCTCCCTCCCTCCCTGCCCGCCTCAATCAATATCTCTGTAAAAGCAAGAACACATCTGCAGCTCAGGGAAATTATATGTCCATTGATTAGGGTTGCTCTGAAATGTTGTTAGATTTTCACTCCAGTCTGAAAAATGAATCCCACTATGAAGATTTATGTGGGGGGGGGGGTGGAGTGGGGAGTTAAATCACTCCCCAGCTCATAGTGGGTTAGAGCTTTTGATTTCTTTTCCCTGTTCCATTAAAGAATTTTATTCATACACCACTAGCTTGGAGCAAAATTGTAATGAAAGATTTTTTTTCCAGAATGTCAAAATCTCTTATCTACATCAGCAATTTGAGAAACAAATTCCGAAAGAGAAATAGAGTGGGGAAGGAAAGAAGAGCAAAGGAAAGTTCAATCTTAGGTTGCGGCAGATATTTCTTTCTCTGGGCACAATGAAAAAATATATACTGTGAACTTCTCATTGGTGACAAGGAGGGCATCTGGCCAGTCAACACTCAGGTCCATTCAATTGCCCCGACTCCACCCCAATGCAAAGGATTATGGGTTATTAAACCCCTCCCCCAAAAAAGGGAAAGAAAGGCAATCTTGAACTCCACTCAATGCTGTTGGACCACAGAGACGTGGCGAGGTTATTTTTGGGGCATGAGTGCAGATGTAAGTTTTTACAGCTTTCCCCCCCTGTGATATTTTTCATTTTCCCAGTCTAACTTACAGTCCTCAAATGTTGAGTTTTCCATCTGAATACTAGCCATCCTGCTGGTTTTCCCAATGACTTTGCTTGACCAAAGGTTGCAAAAGAGGATCACGTGACCCTGGGACACTGTAATGGTCATAAATGGGAGTCAGTTCTCCAGCGCCTGAATTTTGATCCTGTGACCATGGTGTGACAGTTATAAGCATGAAAAACAGTCATAAGCCGCTTTTTTTCCAGTGCTGTTGTAACTGTGAATGGTCACTAAATGAAGTGTTGTAAGTCGAGGACTACCTGTAGTGTGAAGTTAACTCCCATCCCAGCTTTGGTTCTCAGAATAGGCACGAGAGTAGTGAGGCAGGACTAGTGAGACAAGCCCATATCATCAATTGCTGAACATAACTTTAATATAAAAAAAATGCTTTGAATTCCGTAGCAACTGTGGGAAACAAAAGGTGCTTATTGTGTGTTTGGAACTATAGCATGAAGATAAGGTAGAGGGAGTGACTTAAATATGGTTTAATTAATTAGGATGGATTTTTTTTTAAAAAAATGATATACATATTGTTAGAAAGCTCTAAGTTAGTTTTGTATGTATAAAGTGAGTATGTATGTATACGTAGGTATGCCATTTTTTTTAAGTAATACTGAACAATATCTTAAAGTCGTTAAAATATTATGGACTAGATTTGAAAATATGAGAATGAATTATATTCACCACATCTGAGAAGCTGAGATGCTTAAAATGTTTCTTTTACCCAAATAAGAGATTATATTTAATTTTGTCTCTAGTTTGAAATTGTGTTTGCAATGAGGGGGAAAAAGAAACTTTGATTCTGTTTTTGTAAACTAGATAAGCTTATTGTTATAGAAATGGCTTGTACATACTGTTGTGTAACAGCAAAAAGTTGTAGTTGTAATGTTTAACGGTGCCAAAGAGAGTGTGAAGTTGGTGCCTTTTTCCTTTCCCCCCTTCTCATTACACTATACTCCCTCTCTTTTTCCCTTCTTTTCTTCTTATTTTTCATGTTTTTTTTCTTTCTATTTTATACTTCCATAAACTAGTAAAAAGTTTAAACTCCGGAACTATAGCATGCCAACTATACTTTTACTAGGGTTTATTTTACAAATTATTGAGAGACTGATGATGATGGCTGAGAGACTGTCATACTTAAATTTGATGTACTCTGTATGCACAAAAGAAATAATATAATTTTCTCTCTTCCATTATGTAAAACTCAACAAAGATTGAAAAAGGTATCTAGAGAGAAACAGACCATGCCACCATGCTATATTCTACAGAGAATTAGCACCATCTGGTTTTATAGAAAAAGGAAGGAAAACATCTAAAGTTTTATTTGCATTTTAACAAGCTCCCAACCTATTTCTGGGAACACAGTGGCTCAGTGGCTAAGATGCTAAGCTTACCGATCAGAAAGGTTGGCAGTTTGGTGGTTTAAATCCCTAGCACCACGTAACAGAGTGAGCTCCCGTTACTAATTCCAGCTTCTGGCAACCTAGCAGTTCGAAATCACGTAAAAATGCACATAGAAAAATAGGAACTACCTTTGGGGGGAAGGTAACAGTGTTCCGTGCTCCTTCGGCATTTTGTTATACTGGCCACATGACCACGGATTCGTCTTTGGACAGCGCTGGCTCTTCAGCTTTGAAACGGAGATGAGCACTACCTCCTAGAGTCAGGAACAACTAGCACATATGTGCGAGGGGAACCTAACCTATTTCTGGAAATGTGCCACAGACAAAACTTTTAGAAATGTTAAGCCCAGCATCATCTCAGCAGAGGACAATGCATGAAGGCTAGTAATGGTATTTCTAGGACCTATCATTTGGAATGACTAAGAATTTATGAGAGTATGGAAGGGATGAGTCTCTGACAACAAAACAACTCCATTTTATGGAGTTATGATGTTTCAGTGAAAGAGCAAAACATACTCTATCATTTCTCCACTATCTTCTCAAACAAACAGGGAAAAACTCCTAGGCTTCGTACTTGCCCTAAGCTTTTCAGATGCCAATCACTATGGTGTACAATGACTTGGATGAGATTAATCTCATCCCTGATAGAACAGAACTGTTCTTATCATGGTAACCATTCTGCTTTCCCTCTCCTCTCTCTCCAGGAACTTTCCCCATAAAGAACGAAGAGGGAAACAAATCTGCATAAATTTCAGTTTTGTAATCTAAAAGCACAGATTCCCATTTTGAAATGATGACTCTAATTTACACATGGACGCGCACACACACACACACACACACACACACAAGCAATAGGAACAAGGTGAGGAATAAGTCCTGGAAAGCAGAGGATTTCTAGGCTATTTTTCCCCTCCAAAACTGCTTAGCCACTGAGAATATGTATTAGGAGCCTGAAAAGTCCTCTGCATTTTCTCAATTCTTTTATGCTAGAGAATGAGATGATTCTCATTCTCTACTGCTCTTTTTCAGTTGATCAGAATTTGGAATGCATTCTGAATGTGCTGTGCAAATTTAATGAGTTTTTAATTGTTTTGACATTGTTAGTCATTTGAACTGAAAATGAATTTAATAACGAATTTAAAGATACAGCTCACAGTAATATGATCCAGAGGTGGCCAACTTAAGCTAAATCTTTGCAAAACTAGTTACGAAGTACAGCTGGCCCTTAACGAATGGCAGAATGTGAGGTTCTCCATTACTGTTATCTTTGTGGATATTAGGTGCATTTTAAAGTCTCCACTGGTGAAATTCCAGGTTTCAGTGGAGATTAATAGATATATGAAAGATATATTTAAAAATGCAATACATAGAAATCACTAAGACAATGCCATTTTTCTTGTTTATTGGTACTGATGCTTTATGTTATTTGTATTTTCATATGTTGTTAGCTGCCTAGAGACAACATGGTAAGTTGGCTGGCTATATAAACTGATTGAATGAATGAATAATTTTTTCTCCATCTAGTACTAGTACTTTGAGATTACGGAAACTAAACACAAGAAAATTCAGGACCAGCAGAAGAAGAAATTTTTTTTTTAACATAATGCCTGTTGAACAGGAACTTTGCTCTAAACAGTTGTAGTAAATTTATACACTAGTTACGGAGAATTGCTTCCTCTTCCTCTTTGTTTTGTCTAATTAAATTTGTACATTGCACATGAACTAAAGCATGAGTACCTTTGTTTCTTAAGCAGAAAATATGTTTTTAATTTCATTTTGTTACTGACCCAGATACAGATAACCAAGTATAACCAAGACTCTGGCTGCACAGTGGTTAGAGTGCAGTCCTGCAGGCTACTTCTGCTGACTGCCGGCTGCCTGCAATTTGACAGTTTTAATCTCCTCAGGCTCAAGGTTAACTCTGCCTTCCATCCTTCCGAGGTGGGTAAAATGAGGGTCCAGATTGTTGGGGACAATATGCAGATTCTGTAAACCACTTAGAGAGGGCTATAAAGCACTGTAAAGCGGTATATAAGTCTAAGAGCGCCATTACCCAACTCCTCTTACTCTTTCTGTTCATTGTCTCTGTAAAGTCACTTCCTGAAACTGGCTTCTTTAGATTCTTTCCACAATCTCTATAGTAGTCCCTGCTTGTTCAGAACATATAGCTAAGCATATCAATCCCTCAGACCATATAGCTTTTCTTATCACTTATCCCCCCTCCTGCTCTCTACATCTTTCTCTTGAATTTTTGTCCAGACTCTTATTAGTTCTCTTTACCTGCTCATTCATTAATGAGCTCCAGCTATTATTTTTATTATTTCCTCTAACACATTAATCATAGAACATTTTGTGAAATTCTTTAGATTGTTTTTGTACCTCCCTTCAATCCTTTTTCTCAATTAATGCTTATTTCTGAGAGACTGCAGGTTCTTTCAACCATGCATAGATGCGCTCAGTTACTCAGACTCTGTTAGAAATAGAAGAAATGATAACATTTACATACTATCGAGTCGTATGTCTTCCACAAATTGGTCTGATCCTGTTTTAAAGTTAGTAATTATCATGGTTTTAATTACATGTAGTTTATACTTAAATTTATTTATTTGGTTAATAATTAAAATTATGAGGGAAACTTGTTTTAACATTCTTTACACATCTTGCATAATTTTATGTTTTTCTTGAGGCAATGTACTCAGAGGAGTGGGTAGAAAATGTGTAGCTAAGTCATTATATAATTTCAATTACTGTACTGTCAAATTATACTCAGCATTCTAAAACATGTATATAGTAGAGTAATCAATCATGACATTCTCAACAAAACCATTGAGTTTTCTGCATTGGCCTTAGCCTTATATCTTCCCTTAAATTCATAATATAATACTCCTCATCATAACTCTTTAAATTATAATATGAGTTCTTTCTTTCAGCATAGCACCGTACATGAATACAATTATTTTGCTTTGTTAACCCAACTTTAGGACTGTATACTGTGAACTCAGCCATAAAATTACTTGCTTGGGTAATGTTCACTGTGCAAGTCTTTAAAAATTAAATTAGTCTCACCTTCTCCAATTCATGTATTCTAGAAAATTTTAGTTCTCAGCATATTGTGTATGCAAAGTGCTGCATTTATTTATTTATTGATCATATTTATAGAGCTGCCCATCTCATTAAAAGCAATTCTGGATAGCAATCTGGATGTGCCTTGGTAGGGGCTTTTGACACGAATGTAGTAGCAATAGTAGTAGCATAAAGGTAAAGGTTCCCCCGCACATTGCTAGTCATTCCTGACTCTAGGGGGTGGTGCTCATCTCTGTTTCAAAGCCGAAGAGCCAGCGCTGTCCAAAGACATCTCTGTAGTCATGTGGCCGGCATGACTAAATGCCAATGGGGCACGGAACGCAGTTACCTTCCCACCAAAGGTGGCTCCTATTTTTCTACTTG
The DNA here is from genome assembly GCF_009769535.1 of Thamnophis elegans. Taxonomy (NCBI): domain Eukaryota; kingdom Metazoa; phylum Chordata; class Lepidosauria; order Squamata; family Natricidae; genus Thamnophis; species Thamnophis elegans. Next base: position 77,773,512 of record NC_045545.1, read on the forward strand.
AATTTTTACATGCTTTCGAACTGCTAGGTTGGCAGAAGCTGGGACAAGTAATGTGTGCTCATTCCGTTACGCGGTGCTAGGGATTTGAACTGCTGAACTTTCTGATTGACAAGCTCAGCATCTTAGCCACTGAGCCACCGCTTAGCATACAAGCAAATAAAATCACAGATGCAAAAACAATCACTACAAATACATTAAAACATTATTAAAAAGAAAAGTATTATTAAAACATTTAAAATATACAAACTACACACAGAGAACAAAACATTGATAGCAGTAGAGCCATCCAAGAATACAGCTAACAAAATTGCTTAGTGCAACTTGTTCCATGCTATACACTGTTTTAAAACCTTAAGGCTTTTAGTATTGCTTCTGTCATTAAGAGTAGGTACAAAAACATATATTAAGACTGAGTTATTAAAAAAAGGGAGGATAGCAATACAGTATTTGTTTCTGTAGCAGTGCCAGGGTTCAAACATTTGGCAGAAATAAAGCAGGAATCACATTCCAGAGAATTGGTTTTACTTTATTAAGACAACCCAAAATACTGCCGTGTGAAATTTTTGGCTGCAACATTCTCTTCCGTGTTTAATTCTGTCTCCAATCAGAAAAAAACAACCTATGAGTAGTTTTTACATTGTCATGCTCTTCAAATGTACCAATTAGTGGATATCAACAGGATCAATTACTTGTACTAAATAGAATGGTACCCAGGAAATACATTTATTCTTTGCCACTAATGTTCTGTTGTAGCAAAAGCAGGATAGCATTAATTTCCAATGTAGCTGCTAGCAAGCCTCTTGTTTTTAGCCTCAGCTTCCCTACTTGCACTATGGAAAATATAATAAACAGAGGATTGTTAAAACAATAATTAATACTAAAATAAGCACTAAACGTTTGGACTCTCAGATATTACTCAGAGCCAGTTCTTTGAATTTTCTGGCCCTATTGCTTCTTCCTGTTCTTTTACTTTCTTAAAGTTATAGGAAGGAATATGGGGAAAATGAATATTAATCTTTTTTATTCTTTGTGTTCTCCAGAAAGTTATGTAGATGGGCACAGAAGGAGAATAGCATAGCAACAGGAATGAAAAGGACTCCCAAGAAAAAGCTACATTCAAGAAGATAAACTCCATAAAATGTAAAACAAACATATGTTATCATAACTGATTGGAACATATGTTGTGATAAGCCAGAACTTTTAAAACCAGTGATGGCAATTTTTTTTTAACTCAGTGTGTCAAAATCCCTAACTTGATTCAACTACCATATTCCCACCCTAAGGGAAACAAAAGGAAAACAATTATTGATATATTGATTTATTTTTTAAAAAAAATACAGTGTAATCATGTCTGTGATATCAAGAATCTGCCATGTGCCAATTACCTTCAGGCAGTGTTCTCTTTCTCTGGACAGGCCCTGCAGCCTACCTAAGGCAACTCAGGGTGGCATGATGCTTTTGTTCTTGAAGCAGCTTAGAGAATGCTCTTCTGCCTCCAAAACCCATGTGAAATCACAACCCATGCTTGCATGATTTTTGAAGGCTGCAGAAGTTGTGTCAGAGCGCACCCTATTCTTGTGTGGCCTCCACACCCTCCAAAAATCAGAGAAGGGGGCCAGCTATCGAGAATAGTTGTCGGGTGTTGGTGAATGCGGGCATATTATCCAAACTTTGTGGTGTGTCACCTTTGACCCTGTGTCATAGGTTTGCCATTTAAAATTAGGGGATAGAATCTTCTGTTTGTTCCTCTCTCAATAAACAAGAGACAGAATTTGTTTTAGTTCATGATTTTGGTTTCCTATGAGAGATATAAAAGAGATTGCAGCTCAGATAAAATATTAAGTAAACTAAAAAAGGAAACTTCCTATTAATGTAAGAAACCAGGCAGAAAGGATTGGACAACCTGTGTTGGCATGTCCCAAAGATGCTTTTTCAGGTGGCAACTGGACTTCCTTGTTTTTTCTTTCAAGACGCTTCGCTTCTCATCCAAGAAACTTCTTCAGCTTTGACTTATGGTGGGGAATGGAAGGATTTATATTCCTTGCAGACAGCTGGCCGTTTGCATCCTTTTTGAGGGTTGTTGCCTCCTGAAAAAGCATCTTTGGGACAATCATGACCTGGATAACTGAGAATCTATAGAGACTTTTAACTATACAATTTGGGATCAAACACCCTTGAATAGTGTGGAAGCATGAACAGATTTCCAGGGGAAAAAAATGCAGACTACAAGAACCAGTAGCACCACACGGGTGACCCTGAGGACACAGATAAACCTCCAAGTGCTTCAAGGATCCTCAAAAAGCCTGCTAATGACCAGCTGTCAGCAAAGAATATAAATCCTTCCATTCCCCACCATTCGGTCAGAGCTGAAGAAACTTATTGGGTGAGAAGTGAAATGCCTTCAAAGAAAAAACAAGAAAGTCCAGTTGCCTCCTGAAAAAGCAACTTTGGGACAATCATGACCTGGATGACTGAGAATCTATAGAGACTGTGTGCATGCTTATTCAGTCATAATAAACCATAAATTCTAAACAGTTATGGTTTTTTTAATCAATATAATCAAGAATTCTAAACAGTTCTCATTCGTGATGCCCAAATGAATCTATGCCTAGTTTTTGACTTACAAACGTAACTGAGCGCAGAATTATGATTTTAAGTTGTACCAATTGTTAAGCATGTGACCATGCCCAATTTTGTGGTCCTTTATATGGTTGAATGAATCATTGTCTGCAATGGGCATTTTTTGCCAGGTAGTGGAAGGAAATGCCAGTTTCTGGCAAAAGGTGTCATAAACTGTGGTCATGTGACACTGGGAATAGCTGTATATGCAGATTAGTTGCTGAGCATCCAAAACATGATCATGTATTTATGGGGAAATTTCTAATCCAGATTGTAAGTAGCTCTGGGGACGTCCATTGTAACGTTGAATGGTCTGCCTGAAGACTGTGAATGTGAGAGCCAATGCAAAAAGCAGGTATTATATTATTTAAGTCTCCATTCTTAATGTCAGAAGCAGATCTTATCTATAATGTGTGTTCCAGTGACGTGCGGTGAGTTTTATGGCTGGTGAGGCAGCAATTTTTTTAGACTTGTGGACTTCAACTCCCAGAATTCCTCAGCCAGGCATGCTCAGTTCTGATTTAAAGCGACAGCATTTGTTTTTCTCCTTTGCTAAATAAGTTTCTTTCTTTTTTTACTTTTTCTTCTCCCTTCCCCTCCTTCCTCCCTCTGTCCCTCCCTCCCCCCTCTCTCAAACACACACACAGACACACACACACACACACACACACAAAGCTGCACCAGGATTCAGAAAATTTAGGTTTTCCTCCTCAGCCCATGTTAGCAATACCACTAGCAGCATTTTGGCTGGCAGGTGTATGTGGAAGTGGAAGTTCATTCTACTGAAAACATTGTTTTTGCTTATGATTGGATAATTAAAATTTCAGAAGACCCAAAGGCATAGTATTAGAGTGTTACATAGTGCATAAACTAAAGAACTGTCTCAATATGCTCCCTCCCCCTCTCTCAAACACACACACACAAAAAAAAAATTGCACCAGGAGGATGAAGTTTGAATTCCTTCCCCTCCCTCCGACCAACACATACCTTTTCCAGCTGTTTCAGAGAGGATTTCAACTCTGCTCTTGCCTGCCATCATGAAAAGAAAAAAAAATGTAAAAGGAAAAAGGCAAGAGCTGAGGTCAGGCTGAGCTAATTGCTGCCAGAGTCTCCAATGGATGACTCTGCTTAACTGTTTAAAAAAGCCTCTAAAAAACGCCCTCTACGGGAGGCAGGAGAACTACGTGCCTCATCTACATCAGGAATTTTTCGGCTTTTAACCTTTGCTTAGCTCTGCTTGAGTCATCATAAAGTCAGACTAGATGAGGCACCTCATTCTCCTGCCACCTCTTGTAGAGGGCACTTTTTAGAGGCTTTTTTAAACAGTTAAGCACTAAGCAGAGTCATCCATGGTGACTCTGGCAGCAACTAGCTCAGCGTGACCTCAGCTCTTGCCTTTTTCCTTTTACATCTTTTTCTTTTCATGATGACAGTGGTGAGGCTCTGCCTCCCCTGCCTCCCCTAACTGCATGTCCCTGGTGTGTTCTACTGCTGAGATAGCCAGCATATTGAATCATACTTGCAGGAACTGCTCTGACATGTAACTAGACAGAAAAGTGATTGTGAATGCAGAAGAAACTCCCTCTATTAAAGCATATCTAGAAGACAGGAAAAGTAGTTTCTTGTTGAAGGGTTTAGAAATCATGAACATTGTTGGGACAGCTGGATAGCTAAAATCTAGTGAGTCTCCCCATTGGATAGATTAAAACTAAACAATGAGATGGGTGGTATCTAGTAAATAAAATAAATAATGAAGCTGATAAATGTAAAGGAAGCTATATTCAACATTCTAAACATATGTATCTTTAGCCATACATCTAACATTTCATAACATTAAAAAACTGAATAAGGTATCAGAATGATAGAATCTTCTTACTTGAATATATTCAAAATGAAGACATCTATTATCAAAATGTATATTCATCAGCTGGAAACTTTCAGCAGTCCACAAGGGGACAGGAAATGAAATTTGCACAATTTTCCCCACTGTATAGAAGCTATTTTGCCAGAACCAGTAATGTTCAGTCAGTCAATCATCAGCCATCTTGGTGCACGTTAAAAATATTTAGCATGAAATTAAACTAGATCAAGCAGTTCTAGGGCAATTTGAATAGTAATTGAGTAAAATGATTTTATTACGTTTATAATTGTTTTAAGAACAAGTTACAGGACATTCATGAATGCATGGAGTCCTAGTGGACAACCATTTAAACATGAGCCAGCAGTGTGCAGCAGCTGCCCAAAAAAGCCAACATAATTCTAGGCTGCATAAACAGAGGGATAGAATCAAGATCACGTGAAGTGTTAATACCACTTTATAATGCCTGGGTAAGGCCACACTTGGAATACTGCATTCACTTTTGGTTGCCATAATGTAAAGCAAATGTGGAGACTCTAGAAAGAGTGCAGAGAAGAGCAACAAAGATGATTAGGGGACTGGAGGCTAAAACATATGAAGAACGGTTGCAGGAACTGGGTATGTCTACTTTAATGAAAAGAAGGACTAGGGGAGACATGATAGCAGTGTTCCAATATCTCAGGGGTTGCCACAAAGAAGAGGGAGTCAAACTATTCTCAATGTTTAGGATAACCCGCTCCCTCCTAAATAGGAGGGAGACGGGGAACCCCCTGCAGGGTAAGGCTGAGGAATATAGTCAGTTCTTGGCGGACAAAGTTGCTCGGTTTCGATCGGAACTGGACTCCACCCCCGCAGATCCAGCCGGGACACAGGGGAATAACTTGGTAGACCATCTCTGGGTTGAGTTTCAGGATGTTGCCTCTGGGGATGTGGACAAGGCTATGCGAGCTGTGAGTTCCTCCACCTGCATACTGGACCCGTGTCCCTCTTGGCTGACTACCAACAGCAGAGAGGTGACACAAGGCTGGATCCAGGCGGTTGTTACCGCCTCTCTTCGGGAGGGACACCTCCCCACCGCGCTTAAGGCGGCGGTGGTGAGGCCCCTCCTGAAGAAACCGTCTTTGGATCCAGCAGTTCTTAACAACTATCGTCCAGTCTCCAACCTCCCCTTTCTGGGGAAGGTTGTTGAGAAGGTGGTGGCCTTACAGCTTCAGCGTACCTTGGAGGAAGCTAACTATCTTGACCCCTTCCAGTCTGGCTTCAGGCCCGGTTACAGCACTGAAACCGCTTTGGTCGCATTGACCGATGATCTCTGGAGAGCCAGAGATGGAGGCCACGCGTCCATCCTGGTTCTCCTCGACCTCTCAGCGGCTTTCGATACCATCGACCATGGTATCCTTCTGCGACGACTGCGGGAGGTGGGGGTGGGCGGCACTGTTCTACAGTGGTTCTCCTCCTACCTCTCGGACAGGTCGCAGTCGGTGTTGGTGGGGAGGGAGAGATCGTCCCCGAGGCCCCTAACCTATGGGGTGCCGCAGGGCTCGGTTCTGTCCCCCCTACTATTTAACATATACATGAAACCGCTGGGCGAGATTATTCGGAGGCACGGGATTAAGTACCATCAATATGCGGACGATACGCAGTTGTATCTGTCCGCCCCGTGCCAACTCAATGAAGCGGTGGACGTGATGAACCGGGGCCTTGAGGCTGTTAAAGACTGGATGAGAGCTAACAAACTGGTACTCAACCCGGAAAAGACCGAGTGGCTGTTGTGTTTTCCTCCCAAAAATTTGGCTAATGTTCCAACAATCAGGCTGGGGGGGCAAAATTTACACCCCTCAGACAGGGTCCGCAACTTGGGAGTCCTCCTGGATTCACAGCTGAGTTTTGAGCATCACTTGTCGGCTGTGACCAGGGGGGCATTTGCCCAGGTTCGCCTGGTACGCCAGTTGCGGCCCTACCTGAACCGGGAGGCTCTCACAACAGTCACTCGAGCCCTTGTGACCTCTAGGCTGGAATACTGCAATGTGCTCTACATGGGGCTGCCCTTGAAGAGCATCCGACGACTTCAGCTAGTTCAGAACGCGGCCGCGCGAGTGATTATGGGCGCACCACGGTACGCCCATATAACACCAATCCTCCGTGAGCTGCGCTGGCTACCTGTTGATCGTCGGGTGCACTTCAAGGTCCTACTTACCACCTATAAAGCGCTCCATGGTAGTGGATCTGACTATTTGAGAGACCGCCTCCTGCCAATTAGCTCCCTGCGTCCCATCAGATCGCACAGAGTAGGCCTCCTCCGAATTCCATCCGCCAGTCAGTGCCGACTGGCGACTACGCGGAGGAGAGCCTTCTCAGTTGCAGCTCCGACATTATGGAACACCCTCCCCGTGGAGATCCGTACCCTCACCACAGTCCAGGCCTTCCGCACAGCCCTGAAGACCTGGCTATCCCGTCAGGCCTGGGGATAGGATTACTCTCACCCCGCCCGAATGTTGAATGAATGTTGTGTTTTTATGGATAATTTTCTTTTATTCACGATTTTTTTTCCTTTAAGTCTTGTCTTGCACCCCCTTCCCCTCATTATTGTAAGCCGCCCTGAGTCCCTCCAGGGAAAAGGGCGGCATATAAATTCTTAATAAAATCTAATTAAAAAAAAATAATGGGTGGAAACTAATCAAGGAGAGAAGCAACTTAGAACTGAGGAGAAATTTCCTGACAGAACAATTAATCAGTGGAACAGCTTGCCTCCAGAAGTTGTGAATGCCCCAACACTGGAAGTCTTTAAGAAGATGTTGGATAGCCATTTGTCTGAAAGGGTATAGGGTTTCCTGCCTAGGCAGGGGGTTGGACTAGAAGACTTCCAAGATCCCTTCCAACTCTGCTATTGTATTGTATTGCATAACTCAAAGCTGTAACTCTGCTTCATTACTGCAGTTTAACTAAAGCCAGTTTCCTGGTCTCATTGCACTGTGCATTTAAATTAAACTTAGAACTGTCTGCATGCAAAATAGAACTATCTCCGTGCACAATTAATGTCCTAGGGATGTTTCTGTATTTTCTCACAAGGCTGATGGATTTGCTATGGCACGGTCCAATAAATACAGTGAATAAATGGTTAACAATTCTCTGTAGATAGTCACTATTTATTACTATTATAACAGTATTATTATCATTATCATCATCAGTCAAAGACTGGGAGAAGGGATTTGACTAGCAGCCAAGTAAATTTCTTGGATCCAAATCCAGACTTTCTATGCTAACAGAATCTTATCTTCTTTAGTGTCATCTTGTGCTTATAAGTGACAGCGTTAAGTGCTTCATGAAAACCTCCTAAGGCTCAAGTGATCCACTCCCAGACATAAGCTAATAGTATAGAAGGAAAGAAGGCAAATACCACTCCAGTGCAAGATCCAATTGAGTGTTCTGCAACCTGGCACCCTTCAGATTCATTGGGATTTAAGACATCCAAAAATATTTATCTCAAAGGTTTTGGACAGCAGCAGGTTAAGAAACGCTGTTTATGTTTTCCCACATTAGAGGGAACTTGTTATTAGATACATTGTGAGTCACTTTGTATTATCAGCACAATCAAGTGGCTTTCTATACATAAACATTTGACTGTTGCATAGCTGGGAGGAAAAAATATCTCTAAAGTGTTCATACTTGACTTTCTCTGTAACTTGGTGCTTTGCTAGGAGCAAATAATAAAATAAAACAAGTGTTTCAGACTCAACACAGCCATATATTTGCATGGAAAAAAATTTTCAGTGTAGAAAAATGCTTGTTACCACTTCATCCCACAGACCGCACCCACTGATTCTTAGAATATTCTACAAGGCATTTAAACAGCCTTCTGCCAAATTTGCTCATTTTAAAAGCCATTAATTTATCTCCAAGAAATAGGGGTAATCACAAACTCTACAGATATTAAATGAAGTCCACTAGGATTCCAAAATTCCTCTCACAGTTACTACTATTGGTACCTTGCTCAATAGTAGTAACTGTGAGAGGGATCTTGGAGTCCTAGTGGACAACCATTTAAATATGGGCCAGCAGTGTGCAGCAGCTGCCAAAAAAGCCAACACGTTTCTAGGCTGCATAAACAGAGGGGTAGAATCAAGATCACATGAAGTGTTAATACCATTTTATAATGCCTTGGTAAGGCCACACTTGGAATACTGCATTCAGTTTTGGTCGCCATGATGTAGAAAAGATGTGGAGGCTCTAGAAAGAGTGCAGAGAAGAGCAACAAAGATGATTAGGGGACTGGAGGCTAAAACATACGAAGAATGGTTGCAGGAACTGGGTATGTCTAGTTTAATGAAAAGAAGGACTAGGGGAGGCATGATAGCAGTGTTCCAATATCTCAGGGGCTGTCACAAAGAAGAGAGAGTCAAACTGTTCTCCAAAGCACCTGAGGGTAGAACAAGAAGCAATGGGTGGAAACTAATATGCTCCAACACTGGAAGTCTTTAAGATGTTGGATAACCATTTGTCTGAAGTGGTGTAGGGTTTCCTGCCTAGGCAGGAGTTGGACTAGAAGACCTCCAAGGTCTCTTCCAACTCTGCTATTCTATTCTATTATTATTATTATTACATGCTAGTGCTAGTTCAACATTCAAGAAGAAGCTAGTTTCAGTGAGTTCTTTTTCTGAGAAGGCCAATCCCTTTTCATTTCCTGAGCTCAATCCTCACCATTTTAACAAGACCAGCCTTCGAAATATGATTGCTTCATTTTCATCATCCATTCTTCCTATTCACTGTTTTGGAGAGGTAAAGCCCAGAGGAAGACAATGGGGACAGGAAACCCTGGTAGATATCAAAGGGAATTGCCCTCCAATGGTAAGGTAATATTTCAGTCCTGAAATATTTAATTGCAGCAGAGAAACAATACTTCACAGTAATAATCCTGTTCTCTCTTATGTGGATGGGAGAATCAAATCTATCTATCTATCTATCTGTCTGTCTGTCTGTCTGTCTGTCTATCTATCTATCTATCTATCTATCTATCTATCTATCTATCTATCTATCTATCTATCTATCTATCTATCTATCTATCCATCCATCCATCCATCCATCCATCCATCCATCCATCCATCCATCCATCCATCCATCCACCCACCCACCCACCCACCCACCCACCTACCTACCTACCTACCTACCTACCCGCCCATCTTCTGGTCAACATGGCCATTGATCGCAGGTGAAGCTATGGTCCAATACATCTAGAGCAGGGGTGTCAAACTTGCAGCCTGCAGGCTGCATGTGTCACACGCTGGCCACCCCAATTTAGTGAAGGAGAAAAAAAGTTGTGATACTTCATGTGTTGTCGCAAGTTTAACACCTCTGATTTAGAAGGCAATAGATTAGACAAGTCTGTTATATATGATGCCAAACTATCTCTGAGAAGCACTTCTTCTAGCCATATGGAATAACTTTCTTGATGGAAAGTTTAATTAAACTAGTCACTGAACGAACTATATATTATAATTAAGCAAAAGTAGCAAATTCACTGCAGAGAGGAATCAAGAACTGGACTGTGGTAGACTAGGAGAATAAATGTTACCATATGACTTATACTTTGATCCAGTAGCTATAACATATTAGATGGAATTGCTACATAATGGAAGAAGGCATAAGGTTGGTGTTATCGAGTACATAGTACTGTATTAGACACAAAGTCTAATAGTTTCCCTTTGTGGGGGACAGGATGGATAGATGTTCATGGGTTTTATATTCCAGGGGTTACTGGTATTTTGGGGGGGTTGTTTTGAGAGGTACCTAATGCTTCTGGTTGTTTTCTTGCAAATGTTTCATTAGCCAAACTAGGTAACATCATCAGTACTAGTCCTGGCGATTAGCAATGATGAAGTTATCTAGTTTGGGTAATGAAACATCTAGAAGAAAACAACCAAGCTCAGAGAGCACCAAGGACCAGTCATTTCAACCTTGAGTAATGTCCTTTATTTTTTGTTTTGTTTTATTTTGTTTTTGTGATACAACTCTGGAAATTATTCATTATGAAATCTGTAGGTTGAGCCTATTTCTTGGAAAACAACAAATGGCACTTTCCATTAGTACTTGCCATTTCGAGAACTAAATTTAAGCTTAACACTGAAGGTTTTTTTTTAGTTTTAAAATAATTTAAATGGCAACTGTTAGCAGATATGTATCTTACTACCTTGTGGTGCTGAAAATAGCTAATGTAAATATGTTCTTGGAATGTGGAGGTGGACTGAACCAAAGCAATGTAACAAAAAAGCTGGACACATTTTAGATCCTGTGGGTTGAAATGAGTCATTGCAATCTGCATATGCTTATTAATTAGTCTGGGGAGGATGTGTACGTTTTATTCACTGGTAATTTGATATGTATTATTTAAGCAGAGAATGAAAACTCAGGAACCATAGCGCTTTGACTTCTCATACGAGAAAGAAAACAGCTGGTCACAGGCCAGGTAGCCTCAAAATGATGTGTGCTGAAAAGCATTCATACCCATTCTAAGCATACTTTTACATTAAGCTGATGGCATTTTTTTTAGTGTGTAGGAATAAAGTGGCACGTTGAGATTTTGCCTGTTTGCCTTCTACTCAAAAGTTGGATTATCAGTAGAATTTGAAGTACCACCACCTATCTTGTTTAACATCCTTCTTTCTGATAACATTGACTGGCAATTCTGAACCATAATTTGTATCTGTGATGGAGAGTCTAAAGAAAATTAAAGCAATTATTTCATGCAAAAATGTGCATAAAAAGCGGGAAAATGATAACATAAATAAGAGATGGCATAACATATGGAAGAACTGTATAAAATAATATACTATATACAGTATGTATGTATGAATATATGTATATATATGTGTATATACATACATACATACATACATACATACGTGTGTGTGTGTGTGTGTGTGTGTGTGTTGTATTTGTGCTGATAAATAAAGGGAGACTAGTATAGATCTATTTCGTTTTGTGTTTTGTGTTTGTGTTTTTGTGTTTTATTAGAATTTGTAGGCCGCCCTTTTCCCTGAGGGGACTCAGGGCGGCTCACATAAAACTAGGAAGGGGGGATACAGACAACAAAATAGAGACATATACTAAAAATAGTAGGCAACATCCATACAACATTCGGGAGGGGCAATTATCCTTATCCCCAGGCCTGACGGGCGAGCCAGTTCTTCAGGGCTGTGCGGAAGGCTTGGACGGTGGAGAGGGTACGAATCTCCACAGGGAGCTCGTTCCAAAGGGCCGGGGCTACTGCTGAGAAGGCCCTCCTCCTTGTGGTTGCCAGCCGACACTGGCTGGCCGATGGAATACGGAGGAGGCCTAATCTATGTGATCTTATTGGTCGCAGGGAGGTAATTGGCAGAAGGCGGTCTCTCAAGTATCCAGATCCACTGCCATGTAGGGCTTTATGGGTGATTAATAGCACCTTGAAGCGCATCCGGAGATCGACAGGTAGCCAGCGCAGCTCGCGGAGGATAGGTGTTATGCGGGTGAATCGAGGTACACCCGCAATCACTCGCGCGGCTGCGTTCTGCACTAGCTGAAGTCGCCGGATCCTCTTCAAGGGCAGCCCCATGTAGAGCACATTGCAGTATTCCAGCCTGGAGATCACTAGGGCCCGAGTGACTGTTGTGAGCGCCTCCCGATTCAGGTAGGGTCGCAACTGGCGCACCAGGCGAACCTGGGCGAATGCCCCCCTGGTCACAGCCGTTAGGTGGTGGTCAAATGACAGCTGCGGATCCAGGAGGACTCCCAAGTTGCGAACCCTCTCTGAGGGGTATACAATTTGACCCCCCAGCCTGAGTGATGGTATACTAGTCAGATCTTTGGGAGGGAAACACAACAGCCACTCGGTCTTTTCTGGGTTGAGCACAAGCTTGTTAGCCCTCATCCAGCCCATAACGGCCTCAAGACCCCGGCTCATCACATCTACCGCTTCATTGAGTTGGCACGGGGCGGACAGATACAATTGAGTATCGTCCGCATATTGATGGTATCTAATCCCGTGCCTGCGGATGATCTCTCCCAGCGGTTTCATGTAGATGTTGAATAGTAGGGGGGATAAGACCGAACCCTGAGGCACCCCATAATTTAGGGGCCTAGGGGACGATCTCTGCCCCCCCACTAACACCGACTGCGACCTGTCCGAGAGGTAGGAGGAGAACCACCGTAGCACGGTGCCTCCCACTCCCACCTCCCGCAGTCGTCGCAGAAGGATACCATGGTCGACGGTATCGAAAGCCGCTGAGAGGTCAAGGAGGACCAGGATGGAGGAATGTCCTTCATCTCTGGCTCTCCAGAGATCATCCATCAATGCGACCAAAGCGGTTTCTGTGCTGTAGCCGGGTCTGAAGCCTGACTGGAAGGGGTCTAGGTAGTCTGCTTCCTCCAAGGACCGTTGGAGCTGGAAGGCCACCACCTTCTCAACAACCTTCCCCAGGAAGGGAAGGTTGGAGACCGGGCGATAACTATTAAGGACAGCTGGATCCAAAGATGGTTTCTTTAGGAGGGGTCTCACCACCGCCGCTTTCAGTGCGGCGGGGAAGTTCCCCTCCCGAAGGGAGGCGGTCACAACCGCCTGGATCCAGCCTCGTGTCACCTCACTGCAGTTCGTAACTAGCCATGAGGGACACGGATCCAGAACACAGGTGGAGGTACTTACAGCTCTCATGGCCTTGTCCACATCCCCGGGGGTAACATCCTGAAACTCAACCCAGAGTTGTTCTACTTGATCCCCCTGTGTCTCGGCTGGAGCTGCGGGGATGGAGTCCAAGTCCGACCGAAACCGAGCAATTTTGTCCGCGAGAAATTGGGCAAACTCTTCAGCTCTGCCCTGCAAGGGTTCCCCCGTCTCCCTTTTGTTCAATAGGGAGCGGGTTATCCTAAACAGTGCGGCTGGACGGGACTCAGCAGATGCAACCAGGGTGGCTATATATGATCTTTTTGCTGCCCTAAGTGCCCTGGTGTATTCCCTGGTGCAGGTGGTTACCATTGCTCGGTTCGATTCGGACTTATCGGACCTCCAACGGTGCTCTAGGCATCTCCTCCGGCGCTTCATCTCCTGGAGTTCCTCGGTAAACCAAGGAGGTCTCCGGGATCCGCTGCCTCGGAGGAGCCGCAGTGGCGCAATCCGGTCGAGGGCCTCCGACGCTGCCGAGTGCCACGCAGCAGCCAGAGTCTCGACCGGACTGTGGGCGAGAGTGTCAGGAATAACCCCAAGCTCTGTCTGGAACCTTAACGGCTCCATAAGACGCCTGGGGCGGAACCACCTGGTCGGTTCCTCCTCCCTGCAGTGGGGGTTTGGCCTCCGGAAGTCGAGCCTCAGTAGGCAGTGGTCTGACCACGACAGGGGTATGATGTCACTCCCCCTCAGACCAAGATCACAAATCCACTGCTCCGAGAGAAATACAAGGTCAAGCATGTGTCCCGCTGAATGGGTTGGGCCTCGAATTACTTGGGTCAAGCCCATGGCTGTCATGGAAGCCATGAACTCCTGCGCCCCATCAGAGCTTTCACCGAGCGACGGCAAATTAAAGTCCCCCAGGACCATCAACCTAGGGAACTCAATTGCCAGCTCGGCTACCGACTCGAGGAGCGAGGGGAGGGCTGCTGCAACGCTGTTGGGAGGCAGGTACGTTAGCAGCAGACCCACTTGACCCTTGAGGTCCAACTTTAACAGCAATGACTCACACCCGACAATCTCCGGAGCAGGGACCCTACGAGGAACTAACGACTCCCGGATAACGGCGGCCACACCCCCACCCCTTCCCTGGGCTCTTGGCTGATGTAGCACCTGGAATCCTTCTGGGCACAGCTCTACAAGGGGGACTCCTCCCTCTGGGCCCAGCCAGGTCTCAGTAATACATGCCAGGTCTGCCCTCTCGTCTAAAATTAAGTCCCGGACGAGAGGAGCTTTATGGACAACAGACCTGGCATTTAGCGACAACAGCCTGAGACCAGGGTCCTGACTACTCACGCCATCTGGTCTTGGAGTGGGACTCCTAGGGCCGGAAGGAGGGATCTCTGCAATATAGCGAACCCTCCTTCCCCGGTAATGGCCTGCCCTAAAGTCCCCTCCCGCCGTATCTGCCCCTCCCTGTTTCAAGCTATTTAGCTCTCATCAGCTAGCCATACCCTTACTGGGATTCGAACCTGTGCTGTAATCTCTTGTGACGAGCCGATTGACAGATAATGGAAGCAGTTAGCTTCCTCCCATAATTGGGGCATACCAGGGGTTGTGACACACTAAATATATATATATACACACACACACACACACACACAGTATGTATATATGTATGTATGTATATATATGTGTGTGTGTGTGTGTGTGTATATATATATATATATATATATATATATATATATATATATATATATATATATATGGTACAAACAATGTGTATATGTGTATCTATGTGTATGCATGTGTGCCTGTGTGTGTGTGTACTATGTAGTATGTACTATGTAGTATCTGTGTGTGTGTGTATAGAAATACAACAGACAGAAGAGCAAGGTTCAAAACAAACCAATTCAAAAGAATGCAAAAGAAAAGAGTATAACCACCTAAAGAGGCTCTACAACAACTCTCTCCCCAAATCCTTGGAGAACAGCCAGTTTTTCAATAATTTCAAAAATGATTGAATAAAATAATTCCCTCACATCTCTTTGAAGTGAGGGGAACTCATGCTTCCAGACATGCATACCATCTCCAAATACTTTTTAGTGGATTTCTTATACATGAGCGCACAATTTCATGCCATTTTGATTAAGAAAATGCATGAATATTGTAGCAGAAACTTTAAAATATAAAACCGAACTAAAGAAGAAAACCTCCCCTTGGTTCTAAGAAACCAAGAAAATGTAGAAAATCCTAATCCAGCTCTTGTGTGTGGCGCAGCCTTCTGTATTTTGCATTGTCACTCTACCTCAGTGGTTCCCAAACTTGGCAACTTTAAGACTTGGGACTTCAACTCTCAGAATTCTCCAGCCAGCTCTACCTGCTGCAGCCCTGCTCTATCAAAAAATTAAATATGGCCTTTGGTTACTGAAAGATTGTCCATCCCTGTCTTAGAACAAAGAGGAAAAGATTAATGAAATTGACAGCAACTGTACTTGGCCTCTTGAATTGAAAAGGTAGCCTTTTTTTCACTGTTGAATAGAAAGAGATAAAAGGTTTCCCCACAGAGACCATAAATGGATGGAAAACCTTAGTAATCACACATATAGGCCAAAGTCCTTTACTTTCTTAGAATGGATTGATTTATTTTCCTCTTGCTAAAAAGCCAGATTTCTATCAGGACACCAAAACTATCAAATGTGAAATCTTAGTTGGCTTTGAGAAAAATTCAATAATTCAAAATGAATTTAAATAATTTCAGGCCCAAAGCTGAAGGCACATGGAATGCTGCTATCTTCCCACCTATTTTTCTACTTGCATTTTTACATGCTTTCAAACTGCTAGGTTGGCAGAAGCTGGGACAAGTAACTGCACTCCCCCACTTTTTTTTTGAAGGACCTGGTGATTTATCCACTACTATAAGGCAATAATGAGGGATGCGGTGGCTCAATGGCTAAAACGCTGAGCTTTTTGATCAGAAGGTCGGCAGTTCAGCGGTTCAAATCCCTAGCACCGTGTAACAAAGTGAGCTCCTGTTACTTGTCCCAGCTTCTGCCAACCTGGCAGTTTAAAAGCACGTAAAAAATGGAAGTAGAAAAACAGGCACCACCTTTGGTGGGGAGGTAACAGTGTTCCATGTGCCTTTGGCGTTTAGTCATGTTGCCACATGACCATGGAGACGCCTTCGGACAGCGCTGGTTCTTTGGCTTAGAAATGGAGATGAGCACCGCCCCCTAGAGGCTGGAACGACTAGCACATATGTGCGGGGGAAACCTTTACCTTTACCTGTGCTTAGAACAGCATAAAGTATTTCCCCTGATTTGTAGTATCTGGTGACTATATGTGCCATTCCCTTTGAATTATCATAGGACTATACACCTATAGTATAGTCTTCTGCTGATGACCTACCCAAGCTTCACTGTTGGACCGACGTTCTCTGGAGTAGTCACTTAGTATTGGGACATTTATTTATTATTCTACTTCTTTCATTTTATTGATCCCTGAAGTTCTCAAAGACCATAAAAACAGAACAGAAGAAAAAGAAGCAAAGCAAAAAGAAAAACAAAGCAAAATATATAAATAGGACTAAATTCACAATCAATTTAAATACAGTATAGTATGGAAACCGGCAACTGTCAAGTTATTGTTCGGATTAATAAATATTTATTTATATTTTGATTTTTTTTTTGCATGCAGCACTGATATAATATTCCTGTATTTTATGAATAGTTTCTATTACATTGTAAATCTTTAAAATGCTTTATATACTTATTTTAAATAGTGTTCCTCATAAATCTGAGTTAGGTCATAATGACCTTTATTCTTATATTTAGAAACCCAAGAGAGGTGTAGCCTGTTCTCTCTTTGGTCTATAGGGATGCAAGAGAAAAATGGACCACATTAAGAGGTCTATCACATCTTCAGAAACAAAAGGTCATATGACTTCTTCACATAATATTTGATTAACATATAAAAAACATTCATGACATCCACAGCTAAGAACTATTTTAATTATTATTAAAAACAGTATAAAATTAAAAACTAAATAGTAATAAAGGAAGACAGAAAGCAACAGGCATACTCTACTGAGTATTTTCGCAATCTGTGACTGGAACAGAGTCTGGATCCTTTGTGTTGAAGAGCTAAATAAAATAAAATATTGCACTAATGAACCCTTTTGTTGTGTGAGTATATTTTTTAGTTTGGGGTTCAGGGCAGAATTTTCTTATATGTAGTGGCAAACTTGAGTTAGTTTGCAGTTTCAGTTATCTCTCTGTGCTTATTTTGCAGTTAAAGCTCTAAACATGATTATCCGCAGCATTATCATTTTATGGTCCAAAAATTACTATAACTGATGATTATCTGTAAATATGTTATTTGAGAGAAGGATAGTTGGGACTTAATGATATAATGAGTCAAGAGCCTTTAACATAAATAATCTTGGAAACCAGGACTATCCTGTATATAGGAGAAGGGCAATTTCCAATATCTCAGGGGCTGCGACAAAGAAAAAGGAGACAAGCTATTCTCCAAAGCACTTGAGGGCAGGACAAGAAGCAATGGGTGGAAACTAATTAAGGAGAGAAGCAACCTAGAACTAAGGAGAAATTTCCTGACAGTTAGAAATTCAAATTCAAATTCAAATTTAATGAATGGGGTGACAAGCTGGAACTCACTCCAAGATATCTGATCAAGGACCTCCCTCGACATCTCCGCTGGTACTGTCCAAGTGGAGTTCAGGTCCGTCTGAATCTGAGTGACTTTGTCTGACAGAAACTGAGCAAATTCCTCAGCCCTTCCCTGTAAGGATTCCCCCGCATCCCTCCCTTTCAGGAGGGAGCAGGTTATCCTGAACAGGGCAGCCAGGCGAGATTCTGCGGACGCAATGAGAGCGGAAAAATGAGTACATTTTGCTGCCCGTATCGCCACTAAATAAATCCTAATGAAGGCTCTTAGTTGTGTTCGGTCAGATTCGGAGTTACTAGCCCTCCAGCGTCGCTCTAGGTGTCTCTTTTGGCGCTTCATCTCCCAGAGTTCCTCGGTAAACGAAGGAGCCCTCGTGGATCCACTGCCGCGGAGAGGCCGCAAAGGCGCAATCTGATCTAGTGCCTCAGCCGCCGCTGTATTCCAAGCAGCGACCAAGGACTCTGTCGGATTGTGGGCAAGGGAGACAGGTATCTCTCCAAGCTCCGTCTGAAATCCCAATGGGTCCATCAGGCACTTAGGGCGGAACCACTTAATCGACTCCACCTCCCTGCAGTGGGGGAGTAGCTTCCGAAAATCAAGCCTCAGTAGGAACAATTAATCAGTGGAACAACTTGCCTCCAGAAGTTGTAAATGCTCCAACATTTGAAGTTTTTAAGAACAGATTGAATAATCATTTTGTCTGAAATTGTGTAGGGTTTTCTGCCTAAGAAGAGGGTTAGATTAGAAGACCTCCAAGATCCCTTCCAATTCTGCTATTTTGTTCTGTTCTGTTCTGTTCTATTCTATTCCATTTTCTCAATTATATCGATTGGAAGCTGTTCTAAATGTAAGGTTGTACCTCAGCATCTCACAAAGCAATTCAAAGCTGATTCTCCCTTATATGAGACATTCACTTCCAAAGTCTCCTGCAAGCTGCTGCCAACAGAAATGTTGCTAGCAATAAATTTATACAAATTGCGTTTTGTTCCTTTGGATTGTCTAAAAGGTTCTCTGTATCATCTTGCCAAGTGTCCAGGAGGATTTCACCACGCCTCTGTGATTTGAGAAAACTTTTCTCCACTCTGTTCCTGATGCAGAAGAAGATGGTTGGAAATTCATGATGCTTGACTTGTTCCCTGTGGGGTGCGCATGACATCCTTCAGCCTTGGCAAGTCCATTAACTCACAAAAATGTGGATTTCAGCTTCTAAACGTCTTGGCAATTGCCATGCTTGCAGGGAAATTTAAGGAGCTGAAGGCTACATATCAGAATGCCCAGATTGTGGAAGGCTAGTGTAAACTTTAATCAGGGGTCACATATATTTTCCCTCTCTCTACGGGAAGCTTACAAAATTGGACGTTATTGGAGAGAATGAATCTCTATTTTTCAATTCTGGTTAATAACCTCTTGGCAATTAAATTGACATAGTACTTGTTGAGATATTGTGCCTGTTGCATAATGGTTGGGAAAGTCTTGTTTCTGTGACAACAGAATGGCAGAGATCTTTTAAACATTATTTTCCGATTAACAGATCATTCAGATTAAAATAGTTTGAGGCAGTGGGCGGAAAAACCCCAGGAAGAGGCTTCCTGCTCTCAAGTTTCTCTTGATCTTTTACATTGCCTTTTTTTTTCTTCAAATCACAGAGCTGATGGGATCTCCCCCATTTAAAAAACAACAACAGCAACAACCCAAGAGGTTGGGAGATACAGTTAGCTTGTGTGCTGTTTGTTTGCTGGTCCCAAGCCACGACTCTTTCTCTCCATTGCTATCAGCACGCCCTAGTACTGCTTGCCATTTTTGGCAGTTGATCCCAGAAATATGCAGGAGACATAAATAATTCCTTTTTAGAAATTGGTCAAAAGGACACAGCTCTGACTCTTGCCAGAGGAACATACTGTAACACAATCCGAACACCCGCCAACTCTACAGGAAAAGAGCAGGAGGAAAAAAGAAGAGTGTGAGATAGACAGATAACCTGCAAACACACAAGAGCACAGTCAAAAGGAGCTCTTTTGCAGGTAAAGGAACTGTTAGATCGGGTAAAGGAGGCACAAAAAGCTTCAATAAACAACAGCTCTTTATTGCAAGTAAAGTAAACATCTGGCTAGAGAATGGTTGGGCAGCATCCCCTTTTAAAGGGATCTGTCAGACCTCTCAACCAATGAGATTCAACTTCTGTTCCCGCCGGAACAGAGGACCTTGGTGGAAACCTCTTGCAGTCTGTCGGGCGGGGGGGGGGGGGAGGGATATCTAACAGGAACGATGCTATGTTCCCCCCTCCTCCATACATACAACTGGAAAATATGGTTTCTTGTGATTTACATCTTCTCCTGCATGCATGGATTTTGCCAATGCAAGTCGTGCACAATTCTGTTCTAAAGATAGGCCTAAAGTGCTTCTCTGAATCACAGATGAGGTTTCCTATTCAGTTGAGGGATTTTCTGAAGTCAAGAGAAGGAGTTACTTTCAGAGCAAATTGCTAAGGAATCCCTGCTCTATCCAGAAGAAAGAAAACATTTATTCATGAGGTAAATAAGAGAGGAGTGAGATAGTAGAGCTTAGAAATACGTATCTTATTTCTCTCTCTACTGCCTGTGCCAAAAGCTGCCACCATACAAAATTCTTCTTATGTTTTGATTTGGATAAAGCAGATTATTTCAGTATTAAGTAAGGAGATTGCTCTGGGTCTGTATGTGCAAATTTTTCCATCTGTCTGAAATCTCTGGACATGACTCCTGTTCACATACCTCTTCCTTGCCACTTGCAGAATATTTCATGTCAGAAACAAAGAAAGAGCCAAACTGACCCTAAGGCAATGTTTCTCAATCTTAAATCTTAAAGATTTGTTGACTTCAAGTCCCAGAATTCTCCAGCCAGTATACCTGGCTAGCTGGAGAATTCTGGGAGTTGAAGTCCATGCATTTACAAGCAGTCAAGGTTGAGAAACACTGACACAATGTGTTTTTCTATTGCACTGGCATAATTATATCAGAGCAATATAGGTAGTCCTCGATTTACAACAGTTCATTTAGTGACCATTCAAAGTTACAAATGGCACTGAAAATAGTGACTTATGAACATTTTTCACACTTACGACCATTGCAGAATCCGAATGGTCATGTGATTTACATTCAGATACTTGACAACTCTCATATTTATGATGGTTGCTGGGTTCAGGAGTCATGTGGTCCCCTTTTATGACATTACAAGCAAAGTCAATGGAGAAACCAGTTTCACTTAACAACCATGTTACCAATTTAACAACTACAGTGATTCACTTAACAAATAAGGCAAGAAAAGTCATAAAATAGGGTAAAACACACTTAACAACTTTTTCACTTAACAACATGAATTTTGGGCTCAGTTGTGGTCTACCTGTACTGTCTTCTGAGAAATTTGAGTTCAGTGAATGCACTCTCAGATACTGTACGTATGTACAGAATTGTCTCCTAAACTCTGATAATCTTTAAACGGCTACAAATCTCTCTGTTGCTTTTGTTTTGTTTTGCTGCTAAACTGGAAGCTCATGCAGTAAAAGAACTGATATGCTACACCTTTACTGATAAATAATATTTGGCATGTTCCAAGAAAGCATGAACTATCTTACACAGCCTGTAAATTAATAAAATATTTAATTTCAAAACTACAGAGAACATTCAACAAATGTAATAAGTCCCATTGAATTCAATTAGGCATACAGCACTTGTAGAGGGTACAGAGAGTGGCCTTCTGGGAAAGGAGGAACAGCTGTTACCAAGGCAACAACAGGTAAAAGTATTCTAAGACTGGGCCAACTTGAGAAAACCTCTCAAACAAGTCCCTTACTAATTCACAGCAAGATTAAAGTGGGGTGGGAAGCACACACCCATTCCGACTTGCAAAATTCCATTTCTATAGTTGCTACAATAAAAATAGTCCCTGACTTACATAGCATTGTTTCTGAGTGTAGTCTACCTTGAAGGGCTGACAATAATTCAAGAAGATGCTCACAGGATAATACTATTAAATAGCAGCGAATTGCTATGGAGTGGAGACTTTTAACCCTGCAGAGAAATGTCCAAGGCTGAATAACAAGAAAGATGTTACAAAATAAGGCCGCGCTCCGGAAAAGCCAAACTTCCAGCTTCTACTGAACATGCACGCCCGACAATCAGCTGGCCAGTGCACACACACATACAGGTTTTTGGCACTGCCACGCATGCAAAGGATAGCTGATCATCTCACGCGCATGTGTACCAGAAAACCAGAAGACAAACAGGCAAGGCCACATGTGCCGGGCGACATGGCTTCGTGTGCCACTTTGGGCACATGTGCCATTAAGTTCGCCATCACAGAGTTAGTCAATGATGGTTGATACATTGTTCATGGAGAGGTTTCAGTTCAGAGTTATGATTCCAGATGGTCTGTCAGCCATACTACCAATCACAGATAACTCTTTAAAACCATGACACTAGAGGCAAGCTTTAAAGGATAGTTCTCTCTCCTTTTCCCCTCCTGCCTCCATCTTCCTCCTGATGTTTTTGGAAACAAGTCTGATATTGAATACTTTCTAGATATTCCCCGAATTCTTGATATTCAAACATCAGTATATGACATCTAGTTATCCTTTACTTCGGTTGCTTTTTTACATAGACATCTGTAGCAATTAAATTGCCCTGTGGCTAAAAATCAGTGTTTGTGATTTCATAAATCTGATGCAGAAGGGATACATTACCATATCTGTCCTTCTATCAGGATTTGAAATAAGATCATAGTTCCTGCAATGCATTGTACGAAGAACAATACCCCCAGAGTGCATTTTATCTCCAAGGGGTAGAGCTAAGCCGAACAAGACATTATTTGGCCTTCTGGAAATTGTTCTCCACAGTTCAGATTAAGATATACAGTACTGTATGTCTAAATAATGAGGGAAATCTAAATTGGGCTGAAACAGTCTTTGGGACTGTAGGAGCAATTTTCTCTGAATCCAAACAAAGAAATGCCTTTAAATAAAACATGAAATCTAAGTGACTGAAGTCAAGACTTTAAAATGCTCCCTAAGTGGGAACTTTCCATATTTATCCTACATTTGGCAATATGCATATGCTCCCTTGGGACATTAATTATAGCACAAGATACTGAGAAATCACACGTTTTAGAAGAAATGTATACATCCTGGTTTTTACTTAGATTTACATATCTGCACATTATGATGAGCTACTTTTGCTCCGATAACTTGTTGGGTATAGCAGAAAAATAAAATAAAAATAAAAGTAAAATGTTTTGGATAAGAAAGCCGCTATATTGCGGTAGTGTGGGATTGTGAGCGAGAGACCAAGGCTGAAGTTTACCCTCTGCCCTAGAAGCTCATGGAGTAATTTTTAGCCATTCTTTCCCTTAGCTGAATCTAGTCAGAATTGTTGCTGTGGAGGTACACTATGTACCTCGCACTGCGTTCCTGGAGGCAAGCCAGAATATAAATCAAAATATCGAGCCAACAAATAACTTTTAAAATGGTACCCCCAGAACACATTGCCTAGTACTAATGCAGTTTCTAGAAATCCTCCTTCAATTAGAATGCACACACAACTGAGTATAGGTGAATCCTTTCCACCTTTAGTAAGGAAGCTTATGAAGGTCAATTGGTTAACTTCTAGAGCAAACTCTACTTCTGTGATTAAATATTATGGGAATGTTTGGCTGGAGGTTTTTTTCCTTTGTCTCCTCAGGATAAGTCTCTGGCTGTGGAAAAGAAACTAAATCTACCCAATCCCAATGTACTTTTTCAAAAGGCAACAGGATTTTGTTTTTGCTTCTCATCCAAAAAGCTTCTTCTGTTCTTCTTTCTCAGGACTGAAGAAGCTTCTTGGATGAGAAGTGAAACGTTTTCAAGGAAAAACAAAGTCAAGTTGCCTCTGGAAAAAGCACCTTTGGGACAACCATGACCTGGTGGTCCCAAAGGTGCTAAGAATCTCCACAGACCATCCAGATTGTAGGGTGAAATCAGAGGTGGACTGCAGATACGTTAACAATCAGTTCGCCAGAAATGTCTCCACACGCCTTTTTTGCTTTCGTGCGGCTTTAAAAACACAGCAAGTCTTCTCAGGCAGCCGATGAGTAGAGCAGGTGAGGCACATCCATCAGCTGGGCTTTGTGGGCAGGGAACAAAGCCAGAGAATGAGATAAAGAGGACAAGCTAGCCCGGGTGCAGGCCCAGCCGGTGGTCAGAACTACTGGTTTACCCAAACCGGTCCAAACTGGCAGTAGCCCAACTCTGGGTGAAATCTTCTAGGACACTCTTACATAACACATATCTCCAGGTGGAATGAATCACCACAGAGAAATTGGTGCTGGCATTTGATTTTTACTTTCTATGTTCCCATATTAAGTTTTTTTTCTGAGTATTAATCTCCATTTTGTATAGCTTACCCCTATTGCTTTGATTACCTACCACTCTTGAAGTCTCATTCTTTTCCTTAAGCCTAACACTTGTTTGGGTGAGGTACAACTAAGGGGAGGTGCAAGCAAGGGTGAGGCAGAGTCTCCCAAACTCTTCTTAATCCTTTCCAATTACCTCCCAAAGACCTATCAGATCCCACAGACTAGGCCTCCTCCGAATTCCATCTGCCGGCCAGTGTCGACTGGCAACTCCCCGGGGGAGGGCCTTCTCTGTGGCTGCTCTGGCCCTCTGGAACGATCTCCCCATTGATATCCGGACCCTCACCACCCTTCCGGCTTTCTGCAAAGCACTTAAGACCTGGCTGTTCCGGCAGGCCTGGGGCTGTTGAATTTTCCAGCCCCATCCGAGGTTATGACTGTTGTGGTTTTTAAAATGTGTTTGTCTTTTTATTTTTATTCTGTACCCCCCTCCCTTTTTGATTGTTAGCCGCCCTGAGTCTCTTGGGAATAGGGCGGCATACAAACTGAATAAATCAAATCAATCAATCAATCTTTCAAGTCCTATTCAGATTGGGTATACATAATTGAGACAGCCATTTTGGTGTACTGGTTGAAGGCACTAGGTTAAAATCCTGTAAGATTGTGGTGTCCAGTTCTGCCTTAGGCATAAAGGCAGATAGTTGCTCTCTCTCTCAGGCCTAGGGAGAAGGCAATGGCAAACCACTTCTGAAAATGTTGCCCAGAAAACTGTAGGGACATGCCAGGGCAGTTGCCAAGAATCAAGATTGTTTTGAAGGTATGTAAACCCTCTTTTGTTTATCCTGTCTTTCCCTTCTTAATTATCTCCTTGAGTTGACTACCAGTCCTACCAACATGGGGCCTGTTCTTTGTCAAGCATCATTTAGATTGATGCATTTGGACAAATTAAATAAAAGAAATTTAATAGAATTTTGGAATAAAGGCATTTCCTAGCTTCCAGCTCCAACCTTACCTCAAATCACCACTGCTACCTCTTTTTAAAAAGTTAGATGGTCACTCCAATTTTGCTAATATGTCTTTTTGTTCAAATGCAATTTGAGAGGGTTAAGGGCTAAGCAAATATCAGCTTTCATTTTACAGATTTATTAAACATCTAACTCAATTTGATTTACGTATTCTGATTTTTCCATTTGTTTGATATACAGCGTGTCCATGGATGGATGGATGAAAATATTCAGAAGCATTTTAAATCTGGGTATGTATATATGTGCATATATTAAGCAAACGGCGTTCCAGGAATGATCCAAAGTATCTCTGTTTTGCTGGGTTGTTTAACAGCATGCATACAGATACATCATTAACAAATAATTGCATCAAGGATACGTATTTGTTTTTCTTCTACAGTTTATAAGGAAACAAACTTTGGATAACAACAGCTTTGCTTTTGCCTATCTGGATCTGAAGGTTATTATTACTTGTTTCAACTAAATCAACAACCAAGGATCATGTTCATACAAGATGCTTCATCAATCCATAGTCCACTCAATAACTGAATTTTTTACATTCAGACCAACATGCTGAACCATAAATTAAACATATAGGCTGAGTTTGCACTACCTAATAACTTAAAGGCTCAGGGTGTTATGAGTTTTCATGTTTTTATGAAGCAGAAAACAAATATAGCCTGAAGACTATTCAGTTAGTTGCAGTATTTTAAAAAAGAGTTCCATATGGGCTACTTTAATAAGTGATGAATGAACAAAGATGCTCCAGTGACCTTTAGTAATTCATTGTTGCTGCCTCATGCTGGATGGTTTCCCTTTTAGTTTTAATTCCTGATGACTGCTAGACATCAAATAGACTGACAAATTATCTCAAATCATGCATAGCAAATTGCACACGGAATGCATGCTGCCTGCTTAATAAACAATAATATAGAATCACTTTGAATATCCGAAAATGCCTTGATATGAAGTCTGAAAGGAAGGAAAATGGAGAAGTTGACAATGTCTACTCAACTAACTCTTGGATGAAGGCTCTCTTTTGCAATGCATCCCCTTAAGGTACATTTGGTTACATACTATGAAGGGCTTGCTGTCTGATTACTAGAAAAGCAAAGCACTATGGTGACATGTAGCCCTCTGACCCAATAACCAGTGTGACATGCCAACTATAATGTCTGCATATTACAAGTACTTACAAGAGGAAAAAAATGCTCATAACCTTCAAAGTGACTGGAAATCCCTTGTAGGGAAGATTTATACAGATGTACAAAGCTCCACTTTATAAGGAGGGAGCCTGCTTGCCAGTGGTGGGTTCCGGATCCCGTTGCAACTGGTACGGTGCAATGGGGCCAGGCGTCCACCACATGAATGTGCACAGCACACTTGCACACGTATGCAGTGCATGCATGCATACTTACAGCCCTCAACGCTCCGCCTCTGTGATTTTCTAGCTGCTCAATGGAGTGTTACGCAGAAGCCGTAAGCTCCATGCGCCTGCGCGGAAGCCCCAAAAACTTCAAATACTGGTAAGGAGCGTGGGCGGGCAGGCGGGTGAGCCCTCTGGAGTACTGTACCGAAACGGTACCTGGTGCTCCCAGCAGGCACCAGTACGCCTGTACCAGGGGGTACCGGTCATAATCCACCACTATTGCTTGCCCTCACTGACATGAAGATGTTGAGGACAAAATATTGTGTGGGAAGCTCTCACCAAAAAGCAAGATGGCACTGTCTATGAGACCACCGATAGAACTGGTTTGGGGGCGTGGCCAGCCAAGTTATTGCCTACTAGGCCGAACCGGGCCGAACTGGTAGGAACCCACCTCTGGCCCTAGGGCTTTAAGGCAACTGGCAAAACCAACTTTTAAGCCTTTCCAGAAGGCTAGAAAGGTGGGAAGGAACAGTTCTCATCTCCAGTTGCAGAATGCTCCAGAGGGCAGGGCCACAGCAGAAAAGGCTCTTCTCCTTGACCCAGCCAGATGGAATTTCTTAACAGACAGAGTCTATTTAGGAAGGTATTAAAATTTGGCTCTTTACATGCACATTTAGAGACAGAGACAAGAATGGAAGACATACCTCCCTTGGGATGAATCTGGCTTCTCTGGTGTTACTTTAACCATTTTGTGATGATACTATGACTATGTTGCATTCTTGTTGATAACAATATTATTAATTTATATATTCACTAATTTTGACAATTTCTGAAATATTGTAAAGTACATTTTCCTGTAAATTGCTTAAGACTTATAATGGGGAGATAGGAAGATGCACTGAATCATTTCTAACAAACACACAAATAAATAATAAGCATGGTGGATGGACTGTGTGCATTTCCTAATGTCTGATGGACTTCTTTCCCTGTTGCTGCCAAAATTCAGCAATTTTCTGTTATAATTTGACAGGGAGGTTTGCCATTAAACCTAAAGAGGTGAAATGTCTTTTTAAGATGTTACAAATGCTTTTAAACTGATTTTCTAATGCATACCAGTTCAGGTTTTTTAAAATTCTGGTATTTTTTAAAAAATCTATCTTTCTTCTTTTTCACAAAGGTCAAGCAGAATCTCTGGCCCCCAAAAGCTGTCAACCCCAGTTTTAAACTGCAAGAGTGTGAATATGGGCAAAAAAAGCTGCTGCGGATAAGCAGAGCAAAAACTCAAATCAGAGTGTAAAATTGGGATGGGTGAGATGGGTGCAATCTAGAACCTGAAGGATGCTTTTAAAAGATATATTCTGAGTTCTGTTTTCTCTTTTCTTCCTTTAATTATCTCCAATCATAGCTCCTTACTCTGAGACCAGGAATCAGCTGCCATGGAAACCTTGCAAATGCCCTCCTTTTGTATGTGTGTGTGGTATGTGTGTGTGTGTTTGTGTGTGTGCGTGCGCACATGGGGAGTGGGGGGGGGAGTATAGTTATTTCTTAAAACACTGTGGAAGAAAATAATTTCCTGGCAGCTATGTAAAAAATATGACTTCATCCTTACTCATCTCCTCAGCCAATCTACAATTCTTCTAGTGTTTATGTGTGTGTGAGTGTGTGTGGCTGCAATATTGAGACTGAAAATCTTAGGAATAACAGATTAAATATGGATGCTCCAAAGTAGCAGCCCCCAACCTTTTGGGTACCGGGGACCGGTTCTGTGGAGCAAGGTTTTTCCGCAGACCGAAGGGGATGTGGTTTTGCATGCTGCCTGCATCCAGCGGAAGGAACATTGCTTGTTTGCATGGCCAAGTTGCTGGCATGCCATGGCCCAGTGTCAGACCACTGACCGGGGATTAGGGACCCCTGCTCTGATGGAGCACTTTGACCCAGGCACCATGGTCATTCTGCTACAGTCCTTTTACCTGTTCTGACCTAGGCCCCCTAAGATCATGAAGCAGACTCCTCGTCACGATAAAACTCTTTTATTTAGGTTAAAGGGAATTCCTCTCCAGCAAAGTCCCGGCAAACAGTCTTTCATGAGATTTCACAACTGCAGACCTTTATCTGGCTTGAAAGGTTGCCAGGCTGATATCTTCCAAATGCCACACTGTAGCAGCAATTACTTGGCAAGAAATCAGAAACAGATCTTCACCTTAACAATTGACAATTGAACTAATTGTCTCCTGGAAACTCCACCTCCCCTTTCATTCCTCTTTATTCCCTAAGGGAGGGGCCATTCACCATCAACATGTGATTTTACTCCCAAGTCGGCCTTTGTTCCTTAACTGCTCCCTTCTTCTGGCAGCTCTGTGCATGTGCACATCGGGAACAAGCTCCAGCTGTTCTTCTGCCCCACTGATATCCAATTCCGAAGGCAGCTGATAATTTTTGGATGGCTCTTGCCCCATCTCTGCCTCTGACACAGAGCCCTCATCACAGCCTTCCCCAGACTCCAGGACTAGCAATAGCAATATTTAGCAATAGCAGTAGACTTATATACCGCTTCATAGGCCTTTCAGGCCTCTCTAAGCGGTTTACAGAGAGTCAGCATATTACCCAACAATCTGGGTCCTCATTTTACCCACCTCGGAAGGATGGAAGGCTGAGTCAACCCTGAGCCGGTGAGATTTGAACCGCTGACCTGCTGATCTAGCAGTAGCCTGCAGTGCTGCATTTAACCACTGCGCCACCTTGGCTCAACATGACTAGCCCATGTTCCTCCCCAACCTCCTCACTGTCTGAGTCTGCCACCAGCTCCATTGGCCGTTGGCGAATGACAACACTACCCAAATTCCTTTAGACCCCTAGTTTGCTTCTTCGGTCAATCTCTCAGACACAATTCATCAAAGTGAGATTTTCACTCTCCCCTCCTCTTTTTTCCCCATCTTGTAGACTTCTATTTCTACTTCCTGCCAACTGACCTGCAGGAATGGCAAGAAGGTGTCTGCCTATGTTTATCTAAAAGTGAATAAGAATACTGATCTTGTTTATTTTATTTGGAGCCTACTTGATTTTTTTGGGTTGCTTTTCATATGTTCCATTCCTGATTATATATTTACAATAGAGAATGGTTACTGGAATTGGGTATGTCTAGTCTAATGAAAAGAAGGGTTAGGGGTGACATGATAGGGGTGTTCCAATATGTAAGAGGTTGCCACAAAGAAGAGAGGGTCAACCTATTCTCTAAAGCACCTGGGGGTAGAACAAGAAGCAATGGGTGGAAACTGATCAAGGAGAGAAGCAGCCTAGAACTAAGGAGAAATTTCCTGACAGTTAGAACAATTAATCAGTGGAACAACTGGCCTCCAGAAGTTGTGAAAGCTCCAACACTGGAAGTTTTTAAGAAAAGCTTGGACAGACATTTGTCTGAAATGGTAGAGTTTCCTGCCTGAGTAGAGGGTTAAACTAGAAGATCTCCAATGTCCCTTCCAACTCTGTTATTCTGTAAATGAATAACCTGGCCAATTATAGAGTCCTGACCTACAGAGTCAAATGTTTTTCCAAAGGTACAGGGAACCTGTAAGGCCCAGATAGTTTTTGTACCTTGCCACCAGTATTTCTATCCTCTCTTGGTCCACAACATTTTTTCATTTGTTGATTGGTGGGATATAGTGAAATTCTCTAATAAGCATTTTCTAGCAGCTGGGAACTGTAATGTAATGTGAGAAAGACCTTGAGAAACAGGGAAAACTCATAGCCAAGGGAAAGATTGGGTTAGAAGCATCTTAGTCCACAAAAGGAATGCGAATGTGATAAATGTTCTTAGTTTCTTGGTCTAGACTCTAGAAAGAAGATGGGGGAGAAATGTATTTCATATTTGCAAGTTTCTGTTCATGTAGTCCTACAACAAAATAGAAATAGTTCATCTGGGCAAGCTTCCTATCTAGACTACCTTGCAAAGATGACAGGAAAATAAGAAGAAGATGCTAGGGTTAGGGTTAGCAGGCGTAATGATAAGAAGTGTGAAGTCTGGCTTTTCAACAGTATGGAGATATGAGAGATGTACATATGTATATGTCTTGTGAACCCCAACTCCATCCCCTGGGAAATCAATGCTACTCACTTTTATTCTCAAATGATGTTTGTTAGACTATGTGTGCACCATCTGAATAGAAATTATGCTTTGTTTCAGGGATTCCTGCCAGTTCTAATCTCTTCTATAGAAGAGGTTCCACAAATCTACAGTGCCGTTTAGAACCGATTCCATCTCCCTCCCCCTGCCCGTCCCGTCCACACATCATCAAGTTGAAGAGCGAGAGGAGGAATTCTGGGAGCTGTAGTCCACAAGTCTTAAAGCTGTCAAGTTTGAACACCCCTGGGTTTTTTTTCTAAAGGGTTAGAGATGCAAAGGTTTTGTAACTTGACAGCTTTAAGACTTGCGTGCTTCAAATGCCAGAGTTTCTGAGCCAACATTTTGGTTGCTAAGCAAGAGAGTTGTTAAGTGAGTTTCACCACATTTTACAAGTTGGCCATGCCCACCCAATCACATGGCTGGCAAGCCACTCCCACCTGGTCACATGGCCGGCAAGCCACTCCCAGAAAGTAGGGCACAACTACAGAAGAGGTTCTAAAATTTTTTGAAACCCACTACTGCTTTGTTTACAGATTTGAACAAATGTGAACATGATGCATTGGCTAAAATCTCTTGTGATTCATGTACAAAAGTGTACAGAGATGAGAATATTATAGGCAATCAAATAGCAAAAATTGACATTTCAACATGTAGTACAATGTGCAAATGGTTTTGATTTCCCCCCAAATCCTGAGATTTTGGTTTGGCATATTTGTCCATTGCTATTTCTACCATCAACTAGCTTGCAACTTTTGAAAAATATCAATATTCTATAAAATATTTGCAAGAAATACATCAAACAGCAGGTAAAAACCTGAGAATGGATGAGGAATTTTTCGGTGGAAGCACTTCATAAATTCTGTATGCATCCTGCGTACATGCCTCTTTATTCTCTTGGCTAATTTGACTTTAATCATATCAAATTACATGCCATTCATCTGAGATTCTATAAGTGCTAATTGCCCAACTTAGAAAAAGGAAAATCAATGATCGACAGTCTAACGACTATGTAACAGTCTAAAATAGTCAAAGTTGGGCAATTAGCAGAGATCACTGAACTCAGAAATACAGGAGAAAAAGCTCTACACTTGATACTTAGCTGTTTTAATTCCTATAAAACATGGGAGAGGTACCTAAGGATGATCTCTGCAAACAGTCTGGGCTCCTACATGTATGATAGCTTAGCCATTTCAGACAAATTGGTTTATCACTCAGGTTTGACAAATGAATAGGACACAGATTTTTATCTGACAGCAATGTGAGATATGCTGACAGATTCAGATGTGGAAATGTAACAAGGCAGCTTTTCTCAGTCTGTTAGAACTACAACTCACATTATCCCCAGATAGCATTAGACAGAGATGGTGAGGACCACAGTCTAACCTTTTTTGGTGCAATCTAGCCTGTTTGTAGGGCACCGTGTTTGGAAAGTCCTGTGATGTAGCACACAGAATCCCTGTTTTGGATTCCATGTTTTAGATTCTATGATTGCAATGAGCTTTGCTGAACTGGTAGCTGCAGCACCATCCCTCTCAATGGCATCTCCTTCATTTGCAAAACTTTACTGAGCGGATCCATATCTAAAACAGTAAAAGATCAAAAGAAGAGAAAGTTTGTAGCTCAGGATTGATTCTTTGGTGCTCCCTGGGCTTGCTTGGTTGTAGATATTTCATTACCTTGGTAACATCCTCAGTGCTACTGAATGTGGCTCCTGGTATATAAAGTAGCTTGCCCTGGTCATATGAGATGAGATGAGATGAGATGAGATGAGATGAGTAGAGTAGAGTAGAGTAGAGTAGAATAGAATAGAATAGAATAACAGAGTTGGAAGGGACCTTGGAGGCCTTCTATTCCAACCTCCTGCTTAGGCAGGAAACCCTATACCGTTTCAGACAAATGGTTATCCAACATTCTCTTAAAAAACATCCAGTGTTGGAGCATTCACATCTTCTGGAGGCAAGTTGTTCCACTGATCAATTGTTCTAACTGTCAGGAAATTTCTTCTTAGTTCTGATTGGTGGAGTATAGATTTCTCCTTGGTACTTCCTTGATTTCTGCTTGGTTGACTGGGGTCAATCCCTCTTATCTGCATGTTGGCTATAGATAAGGGAATGGAGGGAATGGTTGATGATGATGTTGGTTTTTTTGCTTCCTCCTGAGCTTAGAATGCTGGGGAACTAAATATCCTAGGCCAAGCTAAACTCCAAAATGCTAGGCAATTTCTGGAAGCTTGGTATTCAGACAAATCAGCCATCAACAGACACACAGAAATAAACCATATTTATACGCCATTCGAAAGAGATAATAAAAAAGCTAAGAAGTAAACAAAAAGAGCAGAATATATACTCTCCAGCTGCCAAAATGCAAATAGGCAAGGACTAAGAACAGGCAAACAAACATAAAACAATACTGTAAACAAAGAACTACCAAGAACTACCCCTAAGCAAAAACCTACAGGACAAGTTGTTTTGCAAGAGGGATTAAACTCCACTATCTATCACTCATTCTGATGGCAGTATCTTGGGGAATAAACCATCTGCAACCAACCAACCAACCTCAGAGAACATCAAGGATGCCACAATAAAAACACAGTATACTCTATAGCCCAGAGCAGCCAAATTTGTAGCCACCAGACTCAGTAATCAGCATTGGCCAAAATTTGATGCTTGGAAAATTTTTATTTTTCTGTGTTTTATTGAACTCTATGCAATTGGCTGGCTTCATAGGCATCACTGAATTTCAATTTCATTGAAATGGCAAGAGTCATGATGCCATCATTCAAATGATACAATTCATAATATGCATAGGGGTGCGGTGGCTCAGTGGCTAAGATGCTGAGCTTGTCAATGAGAATAGTTGGCTGTTTGGCGGTTCAAATCCCTAGTGCCGCGTAATGGAGTGAGCTCCCATTACTTGTCCCAGTTTCTGCCAACCTAGCAGTTTGAAAGCACGTAAAAATGCAAGTAAAAAATAGGAACCACCTTTGGTGAGAAGGTAACAGCATTCGGTGTGCCTTCGGCATTAGTCATGCCAACCACATGACCATAGAGACGTCTTTGGACAGCGCTGGCTCTTCAGCTTTGAAACAGAGATGAGCACCACCCCCTAGAGTTGGGAACGGCTAGCATTTTTTACAAAAGTTGTAAAATGGGACAAAACTCACTTAACAAATTTCTCACTTAACAATATAAATTTGGGGGCTCAATTGGGATCGTACGTTGAGGACTACCCTGTTACATGACAAAGCTTATGTCCTGCTTTTCCTTCAAAACTACCCATGCAGTCTCTATGTCGTCTTGTATTGTTAGGTCTATATGAGAGTTTGTAAGTGCTTCCAAAGTCACCTGCGTGCCCCCTGGATGAGAGATATTTTAAAAGCAGGCTTTCCAATTCTCTCAACCAGAACTAGATTTGGGTTCAATTTTCATCAAAAGTCAACCCAGTAGTTATGTTACACATCACCTTTCTTGCACCAGTGGACCATCTGCAGGGTGGAAATTGCTGTCAGTTCAGATATTTGGTCTAAAAGGTTAAGTCATTACAACTGCAATCTTATGCATTTTCCTGTTGAGCTCAGCAGGACTTTTACAGCTTGCATAGCATCAGGATGCTATGACTGATATGTACTTTGTCAATTTGCAAATATAATTATGGCATGGGAAAAAGGCTAATTAATTTACCATGGCATGAGCTTTTGGAAGCCAGAAGTCATTTTTGTCAGATGCATGAAATTGGTTGATAGGTTTGCCTGTAAAGGTGGGAGGTGATGGGAATCATAATCTAAGATTTCTAGGGAATGCCAGATTAAAGAAGATTGAAGGCATTGATGCATTTTCCCAAAATAGGAAGAAATGGGAGAAGGGAAGAAGGTGGACATGTTTTTTTTATGAAATACTAGTTGATAACCCACCGTTGCATGGGTATTTATTTATAGGGGGAAAATGTTGGGACCAAACATAATTTCTAATGTTGGATTTCTCCCTTACCAGAGGGAGCCCCCTTGTGTGGTACTGTGAAGCCATTACCATGGCAACTCCACTGTGCTGTACAGAAGAAGCCATTTTACGGCAGTAAAGAAGAAGCCATTTTAAGGCACAACAGGCTGTATCTTAATAGAATATACGTTCTGAGGGGTGTTAGGGGTGTCTTACCCCCACAGTGTTTGTTTCCAGAGAGTAAGTCATCTGTGTATCAAGTTTGGTTGAAATTGCTCAAGGCGTTCCAGAGTTATGCTGGAACATATGTGCACACAGCCATTTTTATATTTATAGAAGAAGATAGAAGAAGAAAAAGAAAGAAAGAAAGAAAGAGGAGGAGGAGGAAGAAGAAAGGAAGGAAGGAAGAAGAAGATAGGAGAAGAAGAAGGAAAAGAAGAAAAAGGGAGGAGGAGGTTAAAAGTCTAAGAAGATATTTGGGAATGTTGAATGACAACATGCTTGTCTTCTTCTGTTTGTTTTTTTCTAAAAGAAATACTAAATTCTTCATAATACTTTCCCCTCTACTATGCTTTGAAACTCCAGCAGCTTATTTAAGCTGACTGGTCTTAACTGGGTTTCATATACAGTCCAATGAAGGTCGGACCAATGAACTTCTGTAGACCTGAAATGTAATGTCTATAAATTTGGCATTTCTATCAGCAATGTAATGGCAATGAAAGGCATAAGCTGTTTTGTTAGAAAAAAATTGCAAATGTTTGGGGAGAAGGAATTATTATAATCAACTTCTTTGATTATCAGAACTTTGACATGCAAATCTTCATTTAAAAAAAGCCAACCTAGAAAAACTAAAATGCTTTTGTTCTTACAACTGTCAAACATCTTCCGGAGAACACGGTATCAAGCCATTTGAAGTTGACTTCAAACTTTTTCTCCAGCTGCTTTTTCATCAAAGTAGTGAAAAGCACTTTTAACCGATTTAATTGGAATGGAGAAGGGAAAGGACTGAGTGCAACATTTGCACTGGCTTTTAAATTGGTGAGACCGAGTCCCCACATGATTGCACAAGGGATTGGATGGTTGCTCTGATAAGCATTAAGACCAAACTCCTGCCCAGCCATCTGCAGCTGAGCATGTTCCAATTTCCTTTCAGATTGCGGGACCCTAAAGTCACTGTCTTATACCGCTGCTAAGAATCATGTAATTTTGTCCAAACATTTATAAGAGGAGAGGATCCGTCTCTTTTTTAGGCCTCTTTTTATTGTTTCAATTTAAAAATAAAATAAAATACATTCAGACTATTTTTTAACACAGGAAAAGATACAGAAAACAACTTTCAAAATTATTTCCCTCTTTAATATGCATTTACTTATTTATTCAGCTTAGGTAGGCACACATTTCAGCTACAAGACTCTGGGTGTCTTACAACAATTAAAAACAATACAGACACAGAAAACAATATTTTAAAAAAATCACTCCATATTACACAATCTGTAGCTAAGGTATATAAAAAAGTCAACAGCAATCAATAGCATAAACAGCAGCCACAAATGCTCCATATTTGTGAGGCGATTGGGAGGCATCTCCAGTGTTGGATGGTGCCTGATTGGACCATGTGATGGGTGCTAAGCAGGGACATGAATTTTCTTTTGTGTGGGGAAAACCTGGAAGCTTTCAAATTCGGGTTTTCCCAGATGAGCCAATATGACATCTCTAATAAAATGGAACTTTGAGGAAATTCAAGCCTCAGAGTCTTTCGTTGGGGGTGTTACTTGGAGCCCTGACAGTCAGAAGCTCTCAAAAGGGGATCGCATGACTCCGGGATAAGCAACCGTCATAAATATAAGCCAGTAGCCAAGCATCTGAGTTTTGATCATACAACCATGGGAATGCTGCAATGGTTGTAAGTGTTAAAAAATGGTCATAAATCAATTTTTCAGTAGTGCTGTACCTTCGAATAGTCACTAAATGAACAGTTGTAAGTTGGGGGTTACCAGTAGAATGTTCACCTATGGATACATGCATACATGCACTGAGAAGCACAAAGCGTGGTACATCTGCTCTGCTTGGGGCCATGTGACTAGGATGGAGACGAGACACTTAGAGTGGAGCTCTTAGCAACAATTCAACCTACTTACCAGCTGAAGTGAGATCGTATGCACCAGGGTTGTCAAACTCAATTTCATTGAGCGCCATATTAGGGTTGTGTTTGACATTGGGGGGCTGGCCAGCTTGGCATCACTAGTATAAGGGGGATGCCTGTGGTGACCCGAGTGGTCTGCCAGTGAAAACATGCTGCAAAGTTCCGTTTTTGGCTCCGGTGGCCTCCTCCAACTCTCTGCCAGTGAAAACGGAGCTCATGGGGGCCGCATGCAGCCCTCCCAAGCTCTGTTTTCACTGGTAGAGGCACTACAGGCCTCTCCTTCACTGTTTCCAAGGCAATACTCTGGACTTTGGTTTGATCGCCTTGCAGTCCAAGTCCAGTTTTTCCAGTTGTAAGTGAAAGTACAATTGAGTTTGACACCCCTAGTAGACACAATTGTACTTTCACTTACAACTGGAAAAACTGGACTTGGACTGCAAGGCGATCAAACCAGTCAGTCCTACAGGAGATCAACCCCGACTGCTCTTTAGAAGGCCAGATCTCAAATACTTTGTCCCCCTAATGAGAAGGAAGGATTCACTGGAGAAGAGCCTAATGCTGGGAAAGACTGAGGGCAAAAGAAGAAGGGGACGGCAGAGAACGAGGTGGTGGATGGAATCACTGAAGCAGTAGGTGTGAGCTTAAATGGACTCCAGGGGATGGTAGAGGCCAGGAAGACCTGGAGGAACATTGTCCATGGGGTCGCAATGGGTCAGACAAGACTTTGCAACTAACAACAACACTTTCACTTAACAGCTGCTTTGTTTAACAACAGAGTTCTGGATCCCAATTACGGTTGTTAAATGAGCGGTACCTTTAAATGCTTATGAAACCTCTATTTAAGGGAAGTAAAAAGCTGACGAAATGGATTGCTGTTAAAATGAACTATTGAAAACAAGCGGCTTTTATCTTCCTATTGAGAATATTTATTGCAGACAGGATATCATTTGGAGGGATATTTGGCCCTTTTGGCAGCCAGAAGCAATTCCTGGATGAGCAACCAGATGAATACTCCGAGACGCTTCCCTGCGTGTTCTGCAGACAAGCCTTCTCCATAATGGCTCTTGCCTGCAGCTTGCCTCTATCCTGCTCTCCATCAAACAATAATGAGCTCAGTGTCTTGCTTTTAAGAGGCACGGCGATGAATTTTTGATTTCTCCTTTTTATTGTTGAACTATTAAGAGCATCTGAAGGGCTATCCTCTGGCTAGATGAGACAGCTTAGGAACTCTGTACTTCGCCTATCATCTACATTTACTTTCTGTTCAGTTCACCCATGTGTCTGCAAAATGACTGTCATCTTTCAGGAAAGACAGAAACAAGGGAAGTTTCTGCTTGTTCCCTAAGACTATGCAAAAAGCTGAAAACAGTGCCTCAATAAGACATTTTGCTGTCTGGAGAAAAACGTTAAGTAATGCCTCTTACAGTAAGAACCAATATTCTGAAAAAGTTTGATCTATAATCTGGTAATCTCACACGATATATCAAGCCATGCTTCAGGGCAGGATTTTGGAATGGAAAACCAAAATATGTTTCAGGATCTGAAATGATCAAACAGAGCCATAGTTTCCCTATGAGGAAGCCGAACTAATAAATTAAAATATAATCTCGAAAGTTATTTCACTGTTTTGGGCTACCCGTTTGCTGGATCACTGACAGCAGTCCTTAAGATTCCCTAATAATCGAAGTTAGACCATGCCATCACAGTGAGGGTCTGCTCATTTCCATATAGCCAAGAACTACTATATCTGCTCTATCCCAGTATCCTGCCCTCCAGAAATGTTGGAGCTACCTGCTTCCATATTTCCCAAATGCTGGGAATTGTGGGTGTTGCATTCTAACGCGACTGAATAAAAGAGTTGGAAGAACTCTGGTAGTCTAATCCCGTGCTCAAGTAGAAAATTCTATGTCTGTCCAATCTCTTCTTTAAAACCTCCAGTTTCGGAGAACTCAAAACTTCTGGAGGCAAATCGTTCCATTGATTAATTGTTCTAACTGTCAGTAAAATTCTCCTTATTTTTAGGCTGCTTCTCTCCTTTATTACTTGAAGTCCCTATCCATTGTTTCTTGACTTGCCTTCAAGTGCTTGAGAAAATAGGTTGACCCCCTCTTCTTTGTGGCAGCCCTTTAGATATTGGAACAGTGCTACCATGTCACCCTTAATCTTGCATTGTTTCATTGGTAAGATGGGAATAAAGCACCTAGAAAGAATGAATTATTGTTGCAAATGTGTTTCCGAACAAGGCTAGAAGAGGAGGAATGCTATTATTAAAACACTGGTACCAAATACATGACCCAAACGTTTTGAAAGTCAACTAGAATATAAAAGAGTTTGCTCAGAAACATGTTTTGTACAATGTAGGTCGCATAGAAGACTAAATTGTTCTGGCATAAGTATGACTGGAGCATCTTATAACCGTAGTCAAAACTAATGCAAGCATGAAAGGCCAAATGATGGCAAAGAAGAAGAAAACAGAATAACATGTGTATTTAAATGTTTTTCCTACAGCCGACCTCGTCTTCTGAAAGGCCATTCTCTTTCTCCTACAAACACTTGCGAACATGCACGCCTCTACACACATGCATTTTCTTTTCTATACAATTCTGAACTACCAGAACTGCTGTAGTTATATATGACATTTAGGAATGCTGTGTCATTGTATTTGCAGCAAGCCAGATCCTGACCTTTTAGTTACAACAGGGATTCCGATTGAGGGTTTGAATAAATAATGGGCACCAGATACCTCAAAGCAATTAATTTGAAGGACATGTCCAGGCAGTCAGATCATTTTTTTTCTTAGGATTTTCAGGGTAAATGAATTCTCTCTCTCTCTCTCTCTCTCTCTCGCTCGCTCGCTCTCTCTCTCTCTCTCTCTCTCTCTCTCACACACACACACACACACACACACACACACACTATACAACAGAATAAAGAAAACAAACATGTAGTTTGTCTTAAAATAAGTCGCTATTTCTTTGGAAAGTCTTTAAAGAATAAAGATTCAAGCAAAAGACCACAAGGAGGTGAGTTTTGCCATATGTAATTCCCAGGTTTGTTAGAGATAATCCATTAGCCTTTGAATTTTTGCCGAGCTGGCTTGATTGCCATAGCAACAATTGCAGCTCTTGTTTATCACGAAGTATTCCAGCCTCAATATTGCTATTGCCACAGCCCTGGTTTTGAAAAGGGCAAGCACCAATCCATATTGATACTGGAGCAAGCTATAAAGGAAAAGTGCTGGGGGGGGGGGGAGAGTATGGTGTTGGAGTAGAAAAGCTATTAACTAACCTTTCCTTCCTTCCTTCCTCCTTCCCTCCCTCCCTTGTTTCCCATCACTGTGACTGTGTGTGTGTGTGTATGTGTGTGTGTATGTGTGTAAATGCAAGTACTTGTCATAAATCACTTTTTCCAAAGCCATAGTTGACTTTGAACAATTGTTTTACAATGTAGTCATAAGTCAAGATCTACCTCTATTGCTTGCCCAGGGCTCTCATCTAGCTTATCTCAATAGTGTGCACAGTCCTTGTGTTTATCTCTCCCAAAGAAAGAAAGGAAACTCTGAAATGGTAATGATGATAGTTATCCAGCCAAAGATCATTTACAGGCTGGAGACATTCCTGGTAACTCAGAGGCAAACCAGAATTCTCCATGCCATGGCTTGCCTGGATCTGCCTTTGCATCCCAGAAGCATACATAATCCACAGTATATAGCAATCTTTGATTCCATAGATCAGGGGTGTCAAACTCAAGGCCTGGAGCCCGGATCCAGCCCACAGAGTGCTTAGATCTGGCCCGGGGGACCACCCCAGAAACATCGAAGAACCAGCCTGCGGGGGCCTCTGCCAGCTCAACGTCACTCGTGTCAGGGGTGTCGGGGGTGGCCCGAGCACTCTGACAATGAAAATGGGCTCCCGGGGTCTGTTTTCACTGACAGAGAGTTGCAGGAGGCCGTCACAGCCGAAAACGGAGCTCTGGAATTTGTTTTCACTAGACTAGAAGAGTCCTCGGGCCACCTTAGGCACCCCAGACATGAGTGATGTTGAGTTGGCCACACCCACCCTGATCACATCCCCCCAAGTCAAATACAACCCTGATGCAGCCCTCAATGAAATTGAGTTTGACACCCCTGCCACATCTTAGTGATGTGTCTGAGAACATAGAATCGTGTTGACTTTACAGGCGTGGTGCCTCTGCTCTTGATAGACAATTGCCAATCTCAATGGCACTGTATCTATGTAGCAGAACTTTGTAGTCTTGGCCTCTCTCCTGAATATTTAGGCCAGTTAATCCTGGAGAAGGCCAAATCAATAGTAAGAGAGAGAATCAGGAGCACTGATTGTCAAAACGATATCACCAATGCCCCTGAATTCTATCACCAAATGTTAGACAGTAGCAAGGTTTTTATTCTGGGGTATCTATACAGTATAACCCTAAGCAAATATAAATTAGCCAATTAGAGGTACACTCTTACTCATGCATTCACATGTGCTTTCTATGATGCCCCAAGTTGTGCTCTGATTGGCTCAATCATTTGATGTGCTCTGATTGGCCCAAGGTGTGCTTTCCCGCTCACTCACAGACACACGTCACTGTGGTTTAGTGGATTTATTAACCTTCCCCAGCAATTCCCTTCACCAAATTCCAGAACTGTCCCAATTAAGTCCAGCCACGAGCAGACCAATGCTAGTCCACAGAGCAATGACCAAAGAACCTACACGGCCCTTGAAAGTTTCTTAATCAAAATAAATCCACCAGACATTATATTTAATGTAGCCTATTCTAACAGCAGCAAGACTGGTCTTTACATAAAACTGGAAAAATAAAGAGATTCTCTCCCCCTCCCCGGAACAAGAAATAATAAAGAAGATACTGACATATGCAGAAACGGGCAGGCTGACTCTAGAGTTCAAAGACAAGGGTGAGAGGGAATACCACGAAATCTGGGACAAATGTTACAGATGGTTAGAAACGAGGGGAAAAGGTTGGGACAGAAAAACACCGATAAGTTAAGAAAATATGGTATTATTTAATATGGTATTAGTACAATAGATAGGAATTGGATATGTACCATATTTTTGGAGTATAATATGCACCTTTCCCCCCACTAAAAGAGTGTGGAAATGTTGGTGTATTTATACACCGAATACAGCCATTTTTGACCTCCCAAAACCCTGCCTCCGCATCCCATTTTTGTGAAAAATGGGCAAAACCCAGCCATTTTTTTGCAAAATTGGGGGCATTTTTCCCTTCTCCCAGGCTGCTGAAGCCAGCAGAGTGCTTCTGAAGAGTGGGGAGGACAAAAACGTTTTTTTTCTCACTTACCTCTTCAAAATCTTGGTATGTCTTATACACCGGTGCGTCTTATAGTCCGAAAAATACGGTATATGTACTGATAGTAAGTATGTAATGAAAGGGATCAAGGGGTAGGTAATTTGACTGACTACACATCCCTAGGTAATGGATATAAACTGTTATTGCTGTAAGAGCAAAACTCTATGGAAATGATTATGCCAGAAATGCCACACTTTGTCCAATGTTTTTAATGTTT
Source organism: Thamnophis elegans (assembly GCF_009769535.1). Taxonomy (NCBI): domain Eukaryota; kingdom Metazoa; phylum Chordata; class Lepidosauria; order Squamata; family Natricidae; genus Thamnophis; species Thamnophis elegans. The sequence goes on from NC_045545.1 coordinate 77,815,783, forward strand.
ATCTAATTAAAAAAAACATTTAAAAATAAATAAATAAAACCACCAGACAAACTTAAATCCACAACACAAGAGAGTTCACAAGGCAAGAAAAGTCCAGAATTTTCAAGGCACGATCCAAGTCAAAGCATGGTGTCAATCCAAAGTGAGGCAGGCAACACAACGACCGGAAAACACACAGCTAGGAAACAAACATGTTGTTCCCAGCATCGGCCTTCCACCTGTCTTCTATGGTAAATAGCAAGTTTCTGGTGCAGCCCATCAAGAAAGGTGAGGCTTTCCCCTCATGAGTAATCTCACTGACCTTCTCTGCCCCTGCCTTTTCTCTTCTCTGCTCTATGCTTGGATCAGGTGCAGTAGGCAGCTCCTCTTCCTTATCACTGACTGGCTGCAGCTGTATGCTTTTCCCAGCTGGAGCATCAGGACTTTTCTGCGCTTCAGCCAACTTCCTCACAGGACTTTTCTGCTGCAGCTGCGCTTCAGCCAACTTCCTCACAGATGGCTGCTTGGAGCCATCAATCAACTCAGCTCCTGACATGCCAGGAACTGGTTCATCCTCCCCCGAGCTGACATCTAGAAAGGTATCTGAGGAAGCGTCTAGGGGAGTCGACACAAAACGAGGGCCACACGGATATTTTTATTTTTTAGGGATACCAACCTCACTCTCACATATCAGATAACCAAACATCTTCACCAAATTATATAACTGCATAAAAATTATAATTAGATATGTTGTTTGATTGTTGTATTATTTTCCCTTTCAAATAACAAATTGTTGCATTAAACTATTTCTATTAAGCTATTTATACTGAATTCTTTTCATGGTAAATTCTCCTTCTTTTCCATTAGTGCTGTTCATTTTATTCTTTGAGATTTGATTTCTATCTGCATTCACCTTGTAATACCCCGGGTTTAAATTTCATTCAATTCTGCTTTGCATTTGCCCATCTTGTAATGTCATCTCACAGATACGTTCAACATTGAAAACATTGTGGACTTTCAGTTCTCATAAGTTTTTATTTAGCTTTGACAATGTACCATCAAGAGAAAGATCATGACAAGCAGAATCTTGAAAACCTTAGTAATGTCTAAGCATAGACATTAGAAGAGAAAAAACCCCACCTGGACTGTCATAATATGGCTTCTTAAAGGGCTTTTCATTTGAAAAAAAAAGTCCTTAAATCAGATCGACACCATATTCAATGAAAATGTGTGTAGATAACATGGGATTTTCCCTAGAGATATTACTCTTATTTTTTTCCCATTGCAGAGTTATAGCCTTGTTAGCCTGTTGTAGCAAAACAAAAAATGAAAATATCTTCAAGTATTTTAACAGACTAACAAATGGATTGTTCTGTAAGCCAGTTTTTTTCAACCTAATCCTTTCCAGTGAACAATATTTCTTCTAATTTTCAGTCAAAGGTAAATTTTCATTGATAAGTAAAGGTAAAGGTCTTCTCGCACATACGTGCTAGTTGTTTCCGGCTCTAAGGGCAGTGCTCATCTCCATTTCTAAGCCGAAGAGCCAGCGCTGTCCAAAGACGTCTCCGTAGTCATATGGCTGGCATGACTCAACGCCAAAGGCGCACTTCCCACCAAAGTGTTCTCTATTTTTCTACTTGCATTTTTTACTTACTTTTGAACTGCTAGGTTGACAGACACTGGGACAAGTAACGTGAGCTCACCCCATTACGCGGCGCTAAGGATTCGAACCGCTGAACTGTTGACCTTCTGATTGACAAGTTCAGCATTACCCACTGAGCCACCATGTCCCTTCACTGATAGTGATCTCCAAATAATTTCTCCAGAGTCCTCTTATACAGTCCTTTAGCAACTATCAATCTGAGTCTATCATGATGCCTTCTTAAGACATCAATATGCCTGAAAGTTATAGCCATTTGTGGCTTCCCCACGCTCTTAAGAAACTTCAGTTTCCCAAATGTTGATCCTTCCTTGGTTCAACTCAAAAAAGGAGTCTCTAATCTAATCCAAACTAAACTGGAATACGTTTAAAAAAAAACATTCAATCTGGATTGCGCAGACTCTGGTTGGGAAAAAACCTGTGTCCCAGATTACATACATTTCTCCATTTGAAGTTCTGCATGTGTACACACTATCTGAAGGATTATATGATTAGTTTTTTTTTTTTTAAGGCATAAAAGCAAGAACATTAGGAAATATAGTGCTGCCCATTAAGAATGAATATACAGCAGACGATGCATGGCTTACTTATTCACATTATTTCTATCTACAGCAAGATTTATTCTGTTTTATTAAAATTACATATCTCTCTCTCTATCTCTCTCTCCCTCCCTCCCTCACTCGCTCTCTCCCCATCTTTCTCTTTCTCTCTCTGTAGCTGCTCCGGCCCTATGGAACGATCTCCCCGTAGAGATCCGGACGCTTACTACTCTTCCGGCCTTCCGTAAAGCTACCAAGACCTGGCTGTTCCGGCAGGCCTGGGGCTGTTGATTAGTATCCAGCCCCACGCTAACAGTATGCATGGTGTGAAATTTTAATAATTGTATTCTTATGTTAATTTTTATATATGTTTTTTGTCTTGTTGTGAGCCGCCCAGAGTCCCAAGGGAGTGGGCGGCATACAAATGTCAATAAACTCAAACTCAAACACAAACTCTCTCTCACACACACATACACACACACTCTTCTGGCATTGTATTGCTTTTTTCTGTTATTACTTTCATAATGACTTTGATATTTGTACGTATTCTACACAAAAATGCAATCTGCTGTTAACAGTGTGTTCCCTTAAATAAAGCAATCAGTAATGATTTTGGTACTGCTTCTTTCCTGAATGCAACCATACCATAGATTGCTGGTCGGAACAAAGTTATTTAGACTATGTAAGAGCTACAAAATTCTTTATATTTTAATAAAAGAGGTTGGCAAGTGACTTATCCAAAAAATAAACTTATTTCAATCCACGTCAAAACATCCAGTTCAGAACTGTGCCATCCTTTGAAAGCAACAGCACTATGTGACTAAGTAAGGGGTACAAGACTTAATTTCTCTTGAATGTAGCTCTTGATTTTAAGTGAACAAACTCTTTGGATAGTAAACAGATATAAAGGAAATACCAGCAGAATCTGGCAAGATCAGTAACATTTAAGTAAAAATTTAAGGAGATTTATAATAAATAAAGCATCAATCTAGAATTTATCCTGTTTTATTTATTTGTTTAACTTAGTGCCCTCTAGATATCATGGACACTGTGCTCATTCAAGACATATTGGAAAAAATATAATATATTAACCTGCAAAGTTCGGGTCATCTTTTAAAGACCTAGAATGTAATTTTCTAGCTGATGGGGAAATGAATTCTTTAAATGATCTCAACATAAACATTGCCATTTTGTCTTTCACTTTTTCATTCTTTCCACAACATAATTTGTTTTATATTGGTTTTTTAAATGAATAAATAAAGGCCAATGTACTTGGTATTAATGTTAATTTGCAAGGAAAATTTAGAATAAGGAGCATCTGAGTTTTCAAAAGAAGCTGTAGGAAGTCCCCCCTCCTCCAGTTAAATATTTTTTATTCTTAATATTAAAAAGAGACAGGATGGAATATTTCTCCAAAGGAGAAATGGAGAAACATGTTCTTAAAGGTCTTCCTGCCATAGGAAAACTGCCTCAAGCAGAAGAGACTGGTCTTTTTAAATGAAGATATTGTATCCATTCAGAAAGGCTGAGCCATCCTATTCATAAGCCAAACTCCTTCAGTCACAGCTCCCCCAGGCTGGGATTAAGAATTTACATCCCCCACCCAAATTCTACAAACAGGACATGATCTTTAGGACATAATAGGATCAAGCCACCACCATTAAAATAATAAAAGGCACAAGGCTCAATACATTGTACAACCCCCTGGAGCATCTCAGAACCCTATAAAATCCATGCATTCCTAAATCAAGGGGTCAGTCATCACAGAAACATTGCTTCTGTCATGAAGTTTCTGGAAATCAAATAAACAGAAATTTTCTTTCCAGTCAACATCCATTTTATTTCCAACATCTTTTTTCCAGATTGAAATCGGATCGGATTTTTCTTCCAACAATACTGTCCTATAGCTCCCACTAGCCCAGCCATCATGACAGATTCCTGGTATTCAGAAGCTTGAATCCAAAGATACTCTTTTCTGTATCAGCACTATTTAAATAAAATATTTTCCTTGGGGCGAAAATGAACCAAGGCTTTTATTAAAATGCTCCCTATTGCTATACATGTCTTGATTTTCAAGAATCTTCCCTTATCTTACCAATGCCAGAAAACATCTGGCTGCAGAAGGTCATTATGTTAATTCACCATATGATGGCCCACTGGATTGTCTATATGACTAATCCAAGAAAAAAGCAGGTGTTAGGTGAATGATAAAAGCAATCAACAAGTTGCTATGAGTATAATTAATTATAGCCTGGGTCCCCAACCCCTGGGCCGCGAATTGCTACCAGGCCGTGGCCCATTGGGAACTGGGCTACCAAAGCGTCAAGCGAGCACATGAAGCTTCATTTGCACATGCACGGGATTTAGGTTGCATGTGTGAAAGCATTCAATCCTCATTGCTAAACCTGCCGAAGCTGCTGCCATCAGTCCCAACATGACTGCTCAACCCTACTTTCATTCCATTGTTTTTTTTTTATTGTGGTCTCTATGCAGTGGTGGGTTTCAAATCCCGTTCCAACTGGTATGGTTGGAACTGGCTCGGCGGCATCCTCATGGACACGCACAGCATCTGTGCATGCGCATGCATCTTAGCGCCTCCGCAACAACTCCAGCTGCTCTGTGGAGCTGTACGTGCTATGTGCGTGTGCGGAAGCGCAGAATCCTTTAAATACAGATAAGGAGCTCGGGTGGGCGGGTGGGCCCTCCGGAGCACCATACCAGAATGGTATCCAATGCTCTGGGCTGGCTCCGGTATGCCCGTACTGGGGCATACCGCCTGCAACCCACCACTGTCTCTATGAGAAAACAGCTTCCTACGTAATGTGTCTAGCAGAACTGAAGTGAATCTTCAAAGGGTTTTTTGATGGCAGTGTAATATGTAAAAGAAAGCTTGGCATGAAGAATATACATATTCTTTGGTGGAGAAGGGAGCTGGTATGTATTATGTCCTTATTGTTGCCTGATACTATTTACGGCCAAAAAGACTAGTGGTAAAAGATTATGGGAGCTACAGCTTAGAACATTTGACCTAGCTTACCTTCCCATGTCTCATACAATATTACTAAGTACTATACTAGTCTTGGCTAGCTCCAGAATTTTATAGATATATGGATCCAATTGAGAAAGACCAGTACCTCTTTTCTCTCTACCTTTGCAATTTAGGAATGTTCCAGGATCTACAGTTTAAAGTCAGTTTAAAAGTAGCGCTTGTAATTTGTGGTTCACCAGCTGTACCTCTAACAGCAGAAATCTACTGTACTTTATGCTTCGCTGATTATCATAATGGACTTAATGGAGTTGCCATTGACGATAGCTCTGATAATTTTAAGCAGAACAATCGGTATGTGTGGATATGTTTGTGTGTTTGTGTGAGCATGTTTATGTGTCTCTGCATGGTCTGCTCTTTCCTATATGATCCCCACAGAATGTTGAGATGTTATGGTAAACTTTGCAGGGACTTTTCCATGGTGGGCCCTGGAATTCTGTAGAGCATCCCCCCCCACTTCAATGATTCTGCACTATACTCCCTGGCTCTGTACTGTATTGCAAGAAGATGAAGAAGACTTTGTATTCTGCCATGCCTTTTTACATTGCTGTCATTGGATTTTTGATTTCATTTATATAATTCTGCTTTGAATTAGGGAGATCTGAATTTTTATCTTAATTTGATCATTAACATTTATATTTTAATATCTTTTCTTGGAAGGGGACTAGAGACAAAATTATAAATCATATTAGATACTTCACATGAATGATTTCATCTGTTCACTAATAAGCCATTCCTGCTGGGATGAAGAAATTCTCCCTTTTGTACATGGTTTCAAGATCTCTTCCCAAAGTGCCATGGAAATATTTTGGTTGGGTGAGGAATAATGTTGAAAGTTCCATCATACAAAGAAAGTTCTCTTGCATCAAACATAATTGTTTTTTTTTTAATGTTCTGGGATGACCTGTCCACAAAATGAAATATGCATGGCTGGTTCATATTTGAAGAATATCAAAATATCAAAAATAATCATTGATTCTATGAATAAAATTCCTCAGATATGCAAGATTTCTATTGCCCTATTTCATCTGTTTGTAAGAAGAGCTTGTGGGTATTAAAGGACTTCCTTTTTTCTAGATAAAAATGCTCCCTTGTATGACAAATATATCCTCCATTTACCTTAAATTTTGAACATGCCACACGATCTATTATTTTTATTGTATTATATCTTGACTTATTGACTTGCAGTCCATACAGTAGTTGGGTGCAATTCATAAATACAGTGAAATAAATAAATTAAGCCTAAACTTCCTGAGAGTCACCTAGCTTTATAAAGTGTGGCTTGGTAAATATTTGGAAAAAATATTTATAAGGCCTCCTTCCAGCTTTGGTGACTAGTTTTGTATATCACACAAAGCTATGGCTTGTGTAATTATTGTTTATTGATGATTACAACTGGCTGGATTCTCACAAATCTTATCCCAGCATGGGATCACAGACAGCTTCGTGCTACTGCAAACCAGGGCACTGTGCATGCAGGCAAGCCAGATGTTAAAAACCTCTGTCATTTTGTTTTCTGTGTGAAGGGTAATAATTGCTGCATTTCAGTCAGAAGCAAAGACGGTCCATCAGAGGAACTCCTCCGCATGTCTGGTGGAATGCCAGAACAACCCTGGAGCATCAACCCAGGAACTTGCTAGCTGGATCTCCTGGGGTGCAGCAGCTTCACAGCAAACGGGGGTGGTAAGTCAGATCTGACATGGTGTTCTTCTGCTTCTGGAGGTTCTGCTCTCGCTTCCACCCACAGCAGTTTCAAAGATACAGATCCCAAAGTCGCAATTCCCAGAGATGAACCATTTTTTCATCTGCAGACAATTTTATTCTGCCCCCACTCCTGACCTGCTAGCCAAGATCCTTAGCCCAGATAGTGTCAGCCTCTATATCGCTTGCTTGCTATCGGCTGCCATAGTAATGGGGGGGAGGGGGCTCATGGCATTTGGGAGGGGAATCGTGCTGGTGGAGACATCTCGAAAGAGGGAGTCTTGTTCTCACTGTCTCCTGCGCCTGCTGAAGGATCGTGTTTGGGTTTGGTCAAGGCCAATCATCTCTGCATACCAGTTGAATGAGGCCACCTGAAGATGCACCCCACATGAAACCCTTGGGGGTTAGAGATTGGACATTGGGTCTGGGTAACAGGGGGAGGCATTTGGGTAAGCATTTGATATGTACAAATTCATGCTTTTTTGCCTCAGATCTTGCTTCACTTCCTGCTGTTTTTATCTCATATCCAGTAAAAGTACCTTTTCTCTAAATAAATAGAGTTGGGGGTTTCCTTTCATGGATATTGAATGAGGCACCCCTGACAGATAGGTTCAGTGTGGCTTAGATTAGCAGTGCTCGAAGTGTGTGTTTTGGGGACTTCCAGATATCTCTGGAACCCTTTTAGGGGGTCTGCAAAGTCAATTCTAATTGGGTTTGTTTGGGATATTCTATTTTTTTTTTAACTTTCGTGTTATGTGTTCCTTATAATGTTGTACGCCACCCTGAGTCCTTGGGAGAAGGGCGGCATATAAATCTAATAAACCAAACCAACCAACCAAACCAAATAAATATTTTTAAAATGTCTGAGTTTTAATCTGTAGTATAATACAATAGATATCAATAAATACAACCCACTTAAATTAAGCGCCACATTTTTAACAATGTTAAGGAATTTGAATATGGATAGAGCACCCTAAGTTTACGATGAGTTGGATGGCCCTAGTAATCTAAATTAGAAACAAATAAATGATAAATGAAGTCACATGGACTTCAAATTCAAGCAATTGGACATTCTGCTGAATTATAGCAATAGCAATAGCAGTTAGACTTATATACTGCTTCATAGGGCTTTCAGCCCTCTCTAAGCGGTTTACAGAGTCAGCATATTGCCCCCAACAACAATCCGGGTCCTTATTTTACCCACCTTGGAAGGATGGAAGGCTGAGTCAACCCTGAACTGGTGAGAATTGAACAGCCGAACTGCAGAACTGCAGTCAGCTGAAGTAGCCTGCAGTGCTGCATTTAACCATTGTGCTACCTCGGCTCTTTTTATGTTTTGTATAAGGTGTTGCTAGTTGAATAAGACACAATACATGTAGTTTCATACTTCATGCAAAGATATAACCCATGGCTTCCCATGACCTGCTAACCAAAGTAAAATAAGCCGTATTAAGATGTAGCATAATATGTGAATCTGGCCTATAAAATGAATTTTATTACAGCTTGTATATTTTTGCAGTTTGTTCTCTTAAAGCAGTGATTCTCAACCTGTGGGTCGGGACCCCTTTGGGGGTCGAACGACCCTTTCACAGGGGTTGCCTAAGACCATCAGAAAACACATATTTTCAAAAAAATACAGAAAACATAAAATAATTTTATGGTTGGGGATCACCACAACATGAGGAACTGTGTTAAAGGGTTGCGGCATTAGGAAGGTTGAGACCCACTGTCTTAAAGGAATAAAACTGGGGTTACCAATAAGATAGGGCAGAAATATTTTTCCCAGTGCAACTTTAATTTACAAGATGGTGGTTGTGGCATTACAATCAAAACCACAGCCCTTTGCACTTGCATGTGACTTTGACACACATACAAAAGGGCCAAGACTTGACTTGTGAGACCACAAATGCCATTTTTCAATTTCTTGTTGACTATGTGTCCTAATAATTAACCTACAACTAGAATTACAAACAGGGGAAAATATGTTTCGAAAAGATGTTTGAAATCTACTCCTACCTACACCAAAACCTGCTAGACATTTAGAAATAGCAATAGCACTTAGACTTATATACCGCTTCACAGGACTCCCATTAAAACCTTGTCAAATATTTCAAGTGTGAAAATGCTGCAGTTAAAAAAAGGTAAAATGAGAGAGAACAGTTTAAAGTACAATACTTCCCTCTAGAACACTTTACATGGAGCTGTACAGTATTAGCCAAGTCTAAATGAAGAAACCATCTTATCGTGACTCATACTTTCCTATCACCATAATCCATCAAGGAGTCTCAGACTACAGAGTTTTCTTCTCCCCTGACATCATTTGTGCCGTAATTTATGTACCTGTCTTTCAAATAACAAATGCACTTTAAACAAGGCTAACAGCAGAGAAGAAAAAAAAGCTGCTGTTATATATTTGACAGAAAGTGCAAATAAGACATGATTAGGAAGCAGAAAGTCAGAAGGTGGTAGAAGTGGGTGTGATAAAAATTCTCCTTTGTTTGTGGATGTGTAAACTTACTGTTAGGATACTGGTAGATACAGTAATAAAAAATAACCCACTCGTAACTTGAGAATGAACTGATTATAATAAAGCGGAGGGCAGAATAACTTGTCAAGATAATGAAAGCAGTTCTGAACCAGTGGCGGTTTCCGGCTCCTGTTGCAACCGGTACGCTGTGCACGGGGCCGGGCGTCCTTATCTGGCATGCGTGCTGCGCACACGTGCACACACTACCGCCCTGCAACACCCAGCTGTTCAACAGAGGTCACGCAGGTGCCATGCGCTGTGCGCGCATGCGCAATTGGCCCGGTTGCTTTAAAAACAGGTAAGGAACATGGGCAGGTGGGCCAAACAAGCCACCGTACTGGTACAGTGGCCGCTACTCCCAGCTAATACCGGTATGGCCGTACTGGGCCGTACCACCCGGAACCCATCATTGTTCTGAACATTTTAAAACCAGAAGTCTCCTAAGACATTGCAAATTGTAGGTGGCCAAAGCTTTTGAGAGAAATTATTTTAAAACATATTTAGTTTAAAAATCTCCAGAAGTATAGTAGGTTTCTATTTCTTTCCCCTCCCCCCTTTTTTCTTTTAAAAATTCTCTCTCCCGCCTTTCCCTCAAAATTCACTGACATTTCATTATTCCTTTTGGGATGTTTTCTAAATATTGCTTTTACTTCTCCAGAGCTTGTGAGTCAATGATACAATCTTGGCTGCATGAGAGTTTTAAAATTAATGGGCACATTTGGTATCGGTCTGTAGTTGCTCTGAACTGGTGCTGAGGCACCATTTCCCAGACTTCCAAGCCTGCATAGCCTGGGTATCCAAAACTAGTTGGGGAAAATCAGGAGACCAAGAGGATGGAAATGCTTATTTTATGCAATACAACTTTGACTATTCTTGATTCCATAACTTGGCTTATGCTAAAGGAGTTTTCCATAAAATAATGGAGATTATAATGCCATAAGTCAGTGGTTCCCAAACTTGGCAACTTTAAGACTTGTGGACTTCAACTCCCAGAGTTCTCCAGCCAGAAGAGCTAGCTGGAGAATTCTGGGAGTTGAAGTCCACAAGTCTTAAAGTTGCCAAGTTTGGGAACCACTGCCATAAGTCAATGTTTCTCAACCTTGGCAGCTTTCAGATGTGTGGACTTCAACTCCCAGAATCCCCTAGCCAGTATTGCTGGCTGGGGAATCCTAGGAGTTGAAGTCCCCTCATCTGAAAGTTGCCAAGGTTCAGAAACATTGCCATAGGTTGTTGCTGGCAGTTATATCAACACTTGGAGCCTGTAATGAAAAGTTTCAAAGCTTTCCTCTTTTTCTTGTGACAGCATCAGAATAACAGGACAGCATCATAGTTTTTGCCTGTGTATGATGCAGCAATTAATATAGCTCAAGTCTGTCCTAAATATGTCCTTGCTGTCACAGCAAGTCCTGGGATGCTAAATCATTTGGGATTACCATTTCAGATATCCATATGTGCATAACATTATACAACCGAGCCTTGTTTAGAGCAAATCAGTTTATCCACTCTGCATTTTAAAGGCATTTATTACCCAGCTTAAAGCATATAAATAATGTTCGAACTGCCAGTGTTAATAACTATTTCGGGAAAGTTTAAGCCAAAAGTATGCTTTTGTGACGGATATGCAATTCTCAATTCTGCAATTATAAGATAGTCTTGTTCAGCAAAAGAAAAAATGACTGCTTTGAAAAAAATTTCATTTTGTCTTCATCATGAATAAAATACCGTAAAACAGTAACTATAGAATTTTTTTAAAAAGTGCATGTATCTTTCATGTATTGTCTCACTCTTATTATAGATACTTCCATCATTTCCTTTCTTCAAGAGAAAAAAATGCATTCAAAAAAAAAAAATCTCCAGAAAGGTATAAGTAAGCATCCTTATCTATTTTTGGAAAGCATAGAAAAGAATTAGCTACAGGGGTCACTGAGCCAGGACTCAGCAATCTATTATAGCGAAAATCTTCTACATTTGAAAGAAGCCACACATTGCACATATACAATTTTTAGATTGCCTGCACATAATGAGCATATGAGGGATGCAGTGGCTCAGTGACTAAGATGCTGAGCTTGTTGATCAGTTCGACAGTTTGAATCCCTAGCGCCACCAAGGAATAACAAAGTGAGCTCCCGTTACTTGTCCCAGCTTCTGCCAACCTAGCAGTTCGAAAGCACGTAAAAAATGCAAGCAGAAAAACAGGAACCACCTTTGGTGGGAAGGTAACAGCGTTTCGTGTGCCTTCGCCGTTGAGTCATGCTGGCCACATTACCGCAGAAATGTCCTTGGACAGCGCTATCTCTTCAGCTTTGAAACTGAGATGAGCACCGCCCCCTAGAGTCGGGAATGACTAGAATGAGGGGAACCTTTACCTTTACCCTAATGAGCATATACAATGGAACAAATACAGAGCTGGCTTAGATTTAAAAAAGCCCCACCTAATAAACCAATAAAACCAATAAAAGCCTGAAAATCAAGCAATACATATATCCTTCGCAACCTTTCCCTCTTTCCTTCCATCAATGATTTCAGTTTTTAATATTATTTCATTGAAACTTAAAAACATAAGATAAAAACTAATGTAAAGTAAAGAAGAAAAAAGAAATCAAAGATAAACTAAAAAGTAGAAGAAAAGAAAAAATAATGAATAGGAAAAAAACAAAAGGATACAAAGAAGAGGCCTCTGATATTCTTCCCAGCAGTTACAAATACTATTATATTTTAACCTTGGTCTCTAAAGTTATGTCATATTATCTTCTTTCTATAAACTTTCCTGTCTAATTTCCTAACCAATTTCATTGTATACGTGATGTACATTGGCAATAAAGGCTATAATGTAATCATCAGAAATGTAAATCAATGCCTTTTTAATTTTTTAATGCAAAATGTCAGTAAGACCATCTGTTAATGGCTTCGGTTGTTCCAGAACTGCACTGATCTGCAACAATGCAACAGGGTTGAACCTAAAACAATGCATGGAAACTAATCAAGGAGAGAAGCAACCTAGAACTAAGAAGAAATTTCCTGACAGTTAAAACAATTAATCAGTGGAACAACTTGCCTCCAGAAGTTGGAAATGCTCTAACACTGGAAGTTTTTAAGAAGAGATTGGACAACCATTTGTCTGAAATGTTATAGGGTTTCCTGCCTGAGCAAGGGGTTGGACTAGAAGACCTCCAAGGTCCCTTCCACCTCTTTTATTCTATTCTGATTCATCTTTGGATAGGAGATCCACTAGACAATGGCAGAAAATGTCCATACTGTGGTCAAGAAATTTACATGGAAGTGTCCACGAAGTCACCAGGCTGGAAATTCATTTGAAAGAGATTCAACTCACAGTATTGTTTATCAAACCTGAGATTCCTATGAACATCACAATTCCATATCTTTTTTACAAATTAGGATACAGAAACATTCTGTTTCATTTTGTTCCTTCTGGAATAGTTTTAATTGAAACTATTGGGATCTAAACTGTGTCAGAAATTCTGGAAAAATGCCACCAGTTAAAGTTAGACCATGTTAAGTTACTTGGCCTGATGAGCCCACCCAAACAAAGGCATCACATTCTTCATTTATGTATCTCTATCTGACAGAATCTATCCAGACTTTCTGGCATAAATGTTTCCCCAGGTCTGTTATTTAAGATCTGCTAAACTAAGCAACTGGCACGCTGAATCAAACGGCCACTTGTGCATTAACCAAAAGGACAGAGATTTGCTAACATGTCTTAACAAATAAGGATGTGGATATAAATTGTTAGGTGAAATATTTGCACATTTAAGAGATTTTCCCAAGGAAATATTCCAAGCAGGATTGATTTCTCAACCAGAGATTTCATCTAGGATGAGTGGCAGAGTTACTGCCTGAACAGACTTTAGAACCTGTTGTAGATTTCTGCATTTTACTGCACATGTGTATTTAAAGGGAATGTTTCTATTTATATGGATACTTTCTCTTTATAAGTCTTGCTGCTTATGTCCTTTCTCACCTTGACCTAATGGCAACTTCTGCACAGGTGTGTCTTCAAAAGCCAAAAGTCACTGGTAGAAAGGAAAAAGCATTAAAATCTAAAAACTTTCATGCATATATCTATAAGCAGACTGGTTGAAAAAAACTAGGCTATGTATGGTGACATAATCTTGCAAGTGTGACAGTGCTTTAGTTCCCCCATCTTATACTCAAGTGAATAAAGAAGGTTTCTGTATAAGTTGCTTGCAGATGTCTTCTTCTTGGTTTGAATCTAATCCAGTGGTGAAATTCATTTTTTTTTACTACCGGTTCTGTGGGCTTGGCTTGATGGGCGTGGCAGGGGAAGGATACTGCAAAATCTCCATTCCCACCCCATTCCAGGCGAAGGATACTGCAAAATCCCCATTCCCTCCCCACTCTGGGGCCAGCCAAAGGTGGTATTTGCCAGTTCTCCTAACTACTCAAAGTTTCCACTACAGGTTCTCCAGAACCTGTCAGAACCTGTTAAATTTCACCCCTGATCTAATCCATGTTTTTCTGCTTCTGTTAACAGATACGATCTATATTTCTCAATGTCATTTTTTTTACTCTCTACAGAGGGTTCAGGTTTGAGTATGTGTGCCCTTGCCCAGCAGCATGGAGCAAAGAGTAAGGACTGAGAAGATAGGCAGAGATATCCCATCAGTGATAAGTAGCAGAAAGTATAGCAGGACTCCAGGGCAGTTGAACTTGGGGACATAAGAGCTACTCTGGCCTCCAACTTCCACTTTTGATGTTTGATTAGTAGATCCCTGGTGACCTTATGCTCAAGCTGTTGTTGCTGAATGCCTGTTTGATGTATAGCAAATCTGCCTTCATTCATGATCTCATTTTCTCTGAATCTGGATGGGTCTGAAAGAAGGAGTACCTTTCAGGAGTGCCTCAGAATTGTGACAATCTCATTTTTGGTTTTTCATCAGGGAAGAGAGGGAGATATGGGAGCGGTCATCCATAAGTCCTTGAAGGCACTGCTCTACAGATAACTGGGCCTAACACACCTCTGTTTGAAGTTAGGGCCCAGGGGATAGTTGGGATTGTTGCTGGTGTCCTGCCACTACTGGATTCTGATGGTAAATTGACAAAGGAGTCCCTGAAATTTTGGTGCTTGAGAATTTCAATATGCCCTCTGCTGGCATGGTGTCGGGTTGTGCAGGAATTCATGACCTCCATGTAAACCACAGGTGTCAAACTAGATCGTGTCACATAATGTATCGTGATATATTGCAACTATTTTGCCTTTGCGGAGCTGGGGTGGGCGTGGCCTGCACTTAATGCATCTGCCCTGCGAGTCACCAGTTTAACAGCCTGATGTAAACCTTGGACCTACCTAAAGTCATTAATGGCTCAACACATATCAGGGGTTTTCCATTTGATCTGATTTTTATCTTGAGGCAGCTGCAATGTGATCTGGTAGTAAAGGACATTAACGGTAGTTGATTACCATTGCCGGATCACTCTCTGATTGTCATCTACACTGCTGGTGCCAATTCCACTTAATTATAATACTGTGCTGAAAATTGATATACAATTCTCTTCTACTGAAAATGCAATGTAATTCCTATATTTTTTTTTAAAAAAAAACCTGGGCAATGGTGCTCTTTTTGCTTAGAGTAGCAATCTTCAAATGTTCCTCATCAGATCATTTTTCTTTTGTTCCCTTGTGATTAAACCATACTTGGACTGTCAGCTGGTCAAATTGAAGACCCTATAAAAAAAGGGCTGCCCCTGATCTGCCTCTTAAGATAATCCCTCCCCCCAAAGGAAGAACATATGAAACCCCTGTAAATGCAGACAAAACAATCAGAAAGGTGCCAGCTAAATATAAACCTGGAGATTTCCTCCCATCAATAAATGCATATTGTCCACTGTGAGACTTGTACAGTTGTGGTGGTATAAAACTCTAGTAAATTAAAAAAAAACATTAAAAAACACAAGGTCCCTTCCAACTCTGCTATTTTGTTATTGTTATTCTGTATAGGCAACTGTTGTGCATATGGGTGCATTTCTATAGATCTGTGTACATACTTGCCAGAAGCCACGCCATAAAAAGAAGGGCAGCAACAATACAAATCCTAAATATTAATTGAATTGATATCTGCTTATTCAGACTAGCTGCCTAGAAAACAAAGTACTCAATTTACAAAATTAATCACCTGCTGAATTTACAAAGCATTCTTCTATCTTGTACACAAATCACTCTCAGTGCAGAAAAATCTTCCATACACAAACAGGAAGAATAAAGAGGAACAGAAGGGGAGGGAGAAGGAGGAGACAAGGGATAAAAGAAAGGAGAGCTGCATGGGAAGAAGAAGAGGCTGTTAAATATGTGGAGAAATGAAGGGAGGGAAAACAGGGAGACAGAGGGGTAAAAGAAAAGAGAGAAGCTTTTAAGGGGTTAAATTCACGGCCAGCAGGGATGTGAGTCCTCTTCAATCCATCCTCTCAGCCATTCATTTATTTCCAGCAGCTGTTTTCTATTCTCAGCAAATGAAAGATGCTGGATTCCCCCCTCCCATTCACAGATAATTATTAGGGGAGTAAATTATTGAGTGGATACGTATGGTAGGAGGTAGACACCTGGTCACTGGTCATGGGAAAAGTATGTGCATTAGTTCTGAGCTCTGCTTTTACTATTATCACCAGCACAGTCATGAAGCTAATATTCTGAACAGTTACAGTATACTTTTGCTAGAACACTTGGCAAAAACATGTATTTGAATACTTACATTATGATATTCCCCCCCAAAAAAGATTGCCAATTTCAGCCTATTTGTACATGTTTCGGGACCTTTCGTCATGCTGTTGGGAATTCTCAACAGGACCAAATATATCTAAGAAATACCAGCATGGGAAAATGGAAGATAAACTTTATGGTTCGACAGAACTTCCTGATGCACTTTTCTTTGCATGTGACTTTTGCCGTCTTGAAAATTGAGAAGGAAAAGGAAAACATGCCAACAGAAATAAATGAATAATGCACCAGAAGTGTGCAAGTTGCCAGAAAGGATAGACTGACAAAAGGGCAGATGTACAACATTAAGAGGGTATCTGGTAATCAGAATCTGCCTAGAAACATTGCTATGTTAGCTGTGACCTTGGCACTTTCTGCTGACTGCTAACTCTGTGCTTCCTCTATAGCCACAAAATATGAAGGCCTATTTCAGATATTAACCCCACCCCCCACTCCCCCACCAGCCCATTCTCACAGCCCAGTGGATCTGCCGAAGCTTGAAAACATCATTTATAACCCAGATGCCTGTTCTAAAATTAGATCAAGTGGGTCATTTTAATGTAGTGCATGTGACTCCCAATAACCTGAAGCTATTCTTTTACTACAGACAGTCTTCCTAGCATTCAGAAATATACCAAGAAAAGCTTATCAAGCATCTTGCAATTTAACATTTGACTGGGCACCAATGTTGTTTTAGAAACTATGCAATGGCTCAGAAATAGACATTCCTCAATCTGCACACAGGTTATCTTCCTTGACAGTCAATTTTCTTTCTTTTCCCCCTATAATGTTACTATATTTGAATGACACATTTTTCAATGAATTCCTCTAAAATATTTTTTACTCTCCTTTTCCATCCTGGGACAGCAGGTGGAAAAAATAATGGACAAATAATTGCTCCATTGTTTCACAGCTAAGACACAATTAAATAAAACCTTTCTGTTTACTCCACTCAGTCCCCCCCCCCATACACACAAACAAGGTGCCATCTCAAAATAGAGATTAGGAAATCTTCCTAAATCTGTAGGAATCTGATATGTGAGTCATTCCTTGTCAAACATGATCAAAACTGGATTTTTAAAGAGAGCACATGAGTTAAGGAAAAAAATATTCGCATCCAAATCAACCTGCATATTGCAGTGCAAAAGGCCAATAAAGGAGAATATTTGTAGTTCAGGGTTAAAATGAGTGGTCCTTGGTAGTCTCTGAGCTTGGTTGTCTTCTTGTAGACATTTCATTACCCATACTAGGTAATGTTATCTGGACTCAATGCACTGATACAATGCAGATGACACCAAGATGGCAGGAATAGCCAACACTCCAGAAGATAGGCTTAAGATACAGAAGGATCTTGACAAACTTGAACATTGGGCACTATCTAACAAAATGAAATTCAATGGTGAAAAAAGTAAGGTTCTACATTTAGGCAAGAAAAACAAAATGCACAGGTACAGTATAGGTGGTACCTTGCTCAATAGTAGTGACTGTAAGAGGGATCTTGGAATCTTAGTGGACAACCATTATAGATTTATGCATGGAGTCCTAGTGGACAACCATTTAAATATGAGCCAGCCGTGTGCAGCAGCTGCCAAAAAAGCCAACACAGTTCTAGGCTGCATAAACAGAGGGATAGAATCAAGATCACGTGAAGTGTTAAAACCACTTTATAATGCCTGGGTAAGGCCACACTTGGAATACTGCATTCAGTTTTGGTTGCCACGATGTAGAAAAGATGTGGAGACTCTAGAAAGAGTGCAGAGAAGAGCAACAAATATGATTAGGGGACTGGAGACTAAAACATATGAGGAACGGTTGCAGGAACTGGGTATGTCTAGTTTAATGAAAAGAAGGACTAGGGGAGACATGATAGCAGTGTCCCAATATCTCAGGAGTTGCCACAAAGAAGAGGGAGTCAAACTATTCTCCAAAGCACCTGAAGGCATGACAAGGAGCAATGGGTGGAAACTAATCAAGGAGCGAAGCAATTTAGAACTGAGGGGAAATTTCCTGACAGTTAGAACAATTAATCAGTGGAACAGCTTGCCTCCAGAAGTTGTGAATGCCCCAACACTGGAAGTCTTTAAGAAGATATTGGAAAACCATTTGTCTGAGGTGGTATAGGGTTTCCTGCCTAGGCAGGGGGTTGGACTAGAAGACCTCCAAGGTCCCTTCCAACTCTGCTATTGTATTGCATTGTATTGTATTGTATTGATTCATTGCACAGTGCATTGATGAGGTGGCCCAGGTGGCACAGTGGTTAAATGCAGCACTGCAGGCTACTTTAGCTGACTGCAGTTCGGCTGTTCAAATCTCACCAGCTCAGGGTTGACTCAGCCTTCCATCCTTCCGAGGTGGGTAAAATGAGGACCCAAATTGTTGTTGGGGGCAATATGCTGGCTCTGTAAACCGCTTATAGAGGGCTGAAAGCCTATGAAGCGGTATATAAGTCTAACTGCTATTGCTATTGCTATTGTTACCTAGTATGGATATTGAAACATCTGCAGAAAAACAACTAAGCTCAGGGAGCACCAAGGACCCCTTAGTACACAACATACTGGTTCCTCACCCCTATCCCATATATTTAAGGGATCCATATTGCTTGAATTTATGATCACAGAAGCTTTGAGCTTGAGGGCCCACCGTATCCCATTGTCCCTTAGAAGCATCCTTTAGTAATCAATTCCTTCTGGAAAGTTTATTCTATGGTACCATTAGCAATAGCACTTAGACTTATATACTGCTTTACAGTGCTTTACAGCCCTCTCTAAGTGGTTTACAGAGTCAGCATATTGCCCCCAACAATTTTAGGTCCTCATCGTACCCACCTCGGGAGGATTGGGAGTCTGAGTCAACCTTGAGCCTGGTGAGATTTGAACTGGCAAATTGCAGGCAGCCGGCAGGCAGCAGAAGTAGCCTGCAGTACTGCACTCTAACCATTGCGCCACCAAGGCTCATAACCATTCCTCTGATGAAAGCTGAAGTGACAGGATCATAGCCATTCCTGCATTTAGCACTGCTTTGTACCATAATTGGAAATGAAAGGTCTCGGAATGACACTATATCAGGGTCATTCTAGGAAATATAAATAATGTCCGCTTGGCAACAAGGATCATAAGGGAAAAAACCCTACAGAGAATCCCTCAGCAGAGTATCACTGATCAGCACTGCTAATTGGCTTTGCCCTATTCCTATTCAGTCTTTTCCAGTGTCAACTTTCTTTGAACTGTCCTTATCTCACCTCCGTGCATCATGGAGCTTGAGACCTAATCTCCCAATTTAATCATATACATTCAGTTATTGATTTAGATCCCAAATCCCAGAATCCTTGTGAGAACTGGAAGGCTTAACCTGATCCAACCTCTGGCTTATGAACCTGAGCAATGCTGGAGCCTTAAGAGAACTCTTTCTAACTGTTAAGATTAAAAAAAAGTGTCCTCAGGCACTCTCCTAAAATGGTCAGTAGCTCAGTGGTATTCATTCCTGATATTTGCAAAAAAAAAAAAGAAAAAAAAAAGGTCTTTCATTCAGGCCTTGCTTTTTGCAGCGGACAGAGTTGGGAATATTATTTGCAGGAAAAGCAACTGCAAATCAACGTATTAACCCTGAATAAGGAATTGCGGACATGAATCCCTAGGGGCTACAAGTCCATCCTTGCTTCTCAAGAGTGCTTCTCTGGGAATAACACACTCATACTGTGTGTGTGTGTGTGTGTGTGTGTTTGTGTGTGTTTGTGTGTGTTTGAGAGTGAGAGCGAGAGAGAGGGAAAGAGAAAGAGAAAGGGGGGAAGAGTGAAAGAGATAGAGAGAGGGAGGGAGGGAGGGATGTGCAAACACTTCTTAATAATTTGTTTTATCCATGTTTTGTTTAAATGTCTGGGTTCACACAGCATGCTAAGCCTAAATCAGCAAATCAACAAACTGCCTGGTGAATCCAGCTAAAGAAGGGTGAAATGCCACAGAAGACGAAAAAGCATTCCAGTCCAGGTTTTTATCAGCAGTACCATAGGCCAGTGATGGTAAAGCAGACGTAAAGTGAGATTTGGACATTAAGTGTGAAACCTACTGGGTCAGGCTGGACAGGCTCTTAGAGCCCCTTTACTTCTATATTAAAAGCCACATAGACAGAGTTGGAGCTTGCAAAAGAAACAGGAAGCCAGTTCCTAACCACAAGATCTCTCTATGTCAAAAGTCTATGTCAAAAGTCCAAGGTTCAATTAAAGTTTGTTAATGACACGTACTCCATAAACAAAAGGAGAAGTAAGACCCCATCTCCTTATAAGGCTTTCTCCTCAAGGTAACCACTAAGAAATGTGTTAAGTGTTTCCGTGTTACGCTGTCTTTGAGAATGTATAAGAATGCGTGCTTCGATAATGAAAGTTGTTCAGAACTTGCAATGCTAATCCATGGGCTAGCTTTCTGAACCTGGCTGCTAAATAAACTTTTCCTGTATCCTGAGAAGTCTAAAGCCTGTCATTTTCTGCAACAATGGCACACCTTTTAGACACCTGGTGTCCAAACTGCGCACACACGCATGCTCAAACCGAAAGGTGCATGTGCGCAAATGTGTGCATAAATGCACATGTGCGTGTTCAGTAGAGACCCGAAGACCAGCTGGTCGGTGGGAGGCAGGGCATCTCAACACTGGCAGCACAGCAAGAGGTAAGATCTTTTTCTTTCACGAGCTTCTGTTTCGTTGTTTGCAGGGAAGCAGAAGCTCACGAAAGAAATGCCACAGAGATCTGACCTATGGCAATGGTGCATATGCCAGCAGAGAAGGCTCTGTGTGCCACCTCTTGCACACGTGCCATAAGTTCACCATCACAGCCATAGGCTCTGTCCCTAAAGTCATTAATCTCTACTATTGTTAGTGAACTATTCTCTCCTCCATTAGAATACTCCTGTGGGTAAGTGGCCTTTATAAGGTAAAGATTCCCCAACTTGCAGAGCTACAGGAACCGATGGCCTGATTCAATATACAGGAAGTCCTTTTTTAGCAGCTGCCCTGGACAGTGACTGTTCACAGCTACGACAATGATGAAGAAGTAAAACTTCATAATCAATCTTTGTATTTGCAAAGCAAAACTGAAGCCAGTGAAAAAGCACAACCGTGGTTTCATTTGGTGACTGCAACAATTAATGACCAAATTGCTGGTCCCAATTAGTCATTAAACAAGGATTATGTTTGAGGCAGCCCTCAGCCTTGGTAACTGCTTTTACAAGAGGACTGTAAAGCTGGATAAGAGAGAGAGGGGGGGAGGGAGGGAGGGAGAGAGAGAGAGAGAGATCCAATTTAAATAAAAAAATCCAAATTCATCATCGATTTCTTGTGATTATTCTCCACAATGGGGCAGAGAGAAATCCTGCCCCCCCCCAGGTGGGTTGGGAAGCATGGGACCTTCCCCTTCCCTATCACAGAGACGCTCAACTTTCCCTACATCCACTTAATGATCACAACTGGTAGCTCTGGCATTGCAATCATTGAGCAAATGGCTCAGTGGCATCTCACATAACAAATGCTTGGCTCAATGAACACGATTCTGGGCCCTATGTGGTCATAAGTGGAAGACTACCTGTATAGTTCTGGGCTTTACTGCAAAACCTTCTTGTCTACAGACAGCATGCTTTCATCCTAGAGCCGTGATGGCGAACCTATGGCACGGGTGCCATAGGTGACATGCGAAGCCATTTGTCAGGGCATGCAAGGTGTTGCCCTGTCAGCTCCAGCATGCATGTGGGCACTGGCCAGCTGACTTTGGCCTTCTTTTGAGGCCATTTTTCACCCTTCGGAGGCGTCCCTGAAGTCTCTGGAGTGCGAACAACCAGCCCTACAGGCAATGCGGAAGTTCGGGAACAGACTTCCGGTTTGCTCTACAGCCGTTTTTTTTTTTTTGCCCTCAGAAGGCTTCCCTGAAGGTTCCAGAGGGCAAAAAACGCCCCTATGAGCAAACCGGAAGTGACTTCCGGTTTGGCAGTTTTTGCCCTCCGGAGCCTTCAGGAAAGCCTCCTGAAGCCTCTGGAGGGCCTCTGGAGGGGGCGGGCAAGCTGTTTTCACCCTCCCCAGCCCCGAGAAAGCCTCTGGAGCCTGGGGAGGGTGAAAAAAGAGGGCCAAAAGTGGAGGGAGCATTGGTCGCACACACATGTGCACAGAGGGGGGAAGCATGCGTATGTGTGGCATGCCTGCGCATGACCCCCCTGCGCTTCCTCCGCTTTTGGCACGTGAGCCAAAAAAGGTTCGCCATCACTATCCTAGAGTATCAAGGGGAAAAAAAACCTGAGAGAAAGTTACATTATCCAGAGAGGAAACCATGTGCATTGAATATTAATCATTCATGGCTCAGAGCCCAGACAAGGTCTTCTGCTCCGTAATCAAGCAATACATCTGTCCAAATAGAATTCTGAGCTGCCCCCTCTTTGTTTATATTATAGAACTTTTATGGCTTTACTTGCAGAAGAACTATGTCATGATATACTAATTAATGATGGGAATTATCATTTCAAATTACACGGCCTCCAGATATTGAACTGAGGCCATGTATGCCCATTACTTCTCACAAAGTAAGCCTTTGACGAATGTTTTCTCGCCAGGATAACAACAGGTAGACATGAAACAAAGGGAGCCTTAGTCTTTTTTAAATGTATGTGCTCCAGCTATTAAACAATTATTTACACTGGTGCATATTTACAGACAGGCATTTGTTTATGGTCAGCTAAGAAGGATTAGACTCAGATGGTGTCCTGGTTTTTGAAAATCATATTAGAGTTTAGAAAGCTGAGATCTTCCAGATCAACTATTTTAATCTATTTTACACAATAGCCATTTTGAGAGACGGAACCTTATGCCCACAGTACTTAAACAAGAAGTAAGAATCTTAGTGTCTCATCTAAGAAAAGAGACTTCTTCTATGTCAGTCTTCCTTTGAGACTCTCGTATATCTACTTTCAATCAATAATTGCAAAATTATTTAGATGTATAAACACATTGTGAATAAACACCCTATTTTTATGACAATTTTATGAAAACCAAACAGAACATGACCAAATCTGTTGCAGGGGGAGAACCAGCCAAAGAAATATTAAGTTGGAAGATGGATGACATTAGGCCAGGAGATTCAGAGAAAAGAAAAATCCCCCAATGCATCTCTCTGGGAAAAAGCAATGTACTACGTCTACTTGGGGCAAGAATCTGCCATTGCTTCTTATGTAGCACCATGCTCAATGATAGTGTTGTATAAGCAAGCAAACATACATCAGGCAAAGCTTTTCTTTTCTTGTTGGGTTTATTATTAAATATTTTTTATGGCTGCCCAACTCACAACTAGTGACTCCAGGTGTGGAAATAGACAGACAGACAGACAGACAGACAGACAGACAGACAGACAGACAGACACACACACACACACACACACACATCTGCCTTTGGAAGAACATGGTGTTAATCCATTCTAACCTCACTCCCCCATGTTCAAAGTTCAGTTGGATCCATGATATATATAAGTAGGTAGTTGAGATAGGTAGGTAGGTAAATAGGGGGAGGGGAGAATAGATAGATAGATACCGGTAGGTAGGTAGCCGGTAGGTAGGTAGGTAGGTAGGTAGGTAGGTAGGTAGGTAGGTAGGTAGGTAGGTAGGCAGGCAGGCAGGCAGGCAGGCAGGCAGGCAGGCAGACAATCATTTCTTTATCGTATTCAAACCCTGTGACTTAGAGGCTTAATGAAAAGCCCTGCGACCTGAATACACTGTAATATATAATATACTGTAATATACTGTAATGCATAAAAATGCAACAAAAGTATTGCATTGTCACTTGTATCTGCAGGTATCCCATTTTAGGCCATGCTGAGAAATGTTTTTCAGTTTTTATTCAGCAGAGTAAAAGAGGATTTGCTTTTCACATTTCCTTTAGTGGAGAACAGGATTTCAATGGAGTCTCAGAGGGGGGGAATGTGGAATTCTTCAACTTGTGTTCAATGTGAGGCATATGCATATCCTGTCTTTCACTGTATCCTCATCTCTCTAGCAATTCAAAGTTACGAGGGCACTGAAAAAAGTGACTTACAACTGGTTCTTGCACTTACAAGTGTCTGAGCATCCAGCAACTGGCATGTTATTTACAATCAAAGTGGCCACAGTGGTAGTTTCCACAGTACTTCTCTAGGACTTTATTTCAATTGTGTGAAAGTTCAATTGATTTTAAATCCGTGTGGCATTAAGTTCATCTGGCTAATGAAATTTGTTACAAGTCTTTTTCGTTAACCAAGGCATGTAACTAAGCTAAATGTGAGTTCTTGATGCAGGATTCTAGTTTTATCTGCTTGGAAGAAGCCAACAAATAAAGCAATAAAGCAAACTTAAAACAGACAAAGGCTTTTGCTTTCTGGCAATTTGATGTAATGGTATGTGGGGATGATTTTGGGAGACTAGGTCCAGAGAATGTTATCTAGGGAATGGTCAGATAACCGTCCCTGATTTTTTAGGAGATGGGCAAAGAATTGTGCTTTCAGATTTGTAAGTTTCTGTTAACGTAGCCTTGCAATAAAGTAGAATTAATTAACCTGGCCTATTTCCTATCTTATCTATCTTGTAAGCTGCCCCTTACAAATGAGGGCAGATTTCTGCATGTACATCACACTAACTTGGTAATTTGGTTAACCAGATTGGTAGCCACATCTATTTATGCAGGGAGTTGGTAGGCATACATTAGCATGCTCATTTGTGAAACAGCTAGCTTAAGCATAGAACATGTGATCTTCCAGAAGCCAGTGAATTATAACTTCCATCTTAGCTCACTATTAGCCATATGCACAATACATTGTTCTCCAAAATGTATTAATCATTAAGGGTTTCAAATGTGCCATTAGAATATTTCTAAATCATTATCTATAGCCATCAGGTTTTTTTCATCTATTTTAATAACATCCCTCATTCTGGAGAGAAATGAAATCTGAGTTAACACATTGAGTTGCCCATTTTAATAGTAGCAAGGCAGGCAGGCAGGCAGGCAGGCAGGCAGGCAGGCAGGCAGGCAGGCAGGCATATATATATAGATAAATAAATAAAAAACACAAATATAACAAAAGGCAACAGTAAAAATATTGGGTTTCTGTCGTGATGGACTCTTGTGACGAGCCGATTGACAGATGTTGGAAGCAGTTAGCTTCCTCCCATAATTGGGGCTTACCAGGGGTTGTGACACTAATATATACCTTCTTCCCTGGCTTCAGCTGATAAGGAGGAGACCTGTGGCTTGATGGCTAAGACGTTTGCCTAAGATGCAATACAGCACAGGTTCGAATCCCAGTAAGGGTGTGGCTAGCTGATGAGAGCTAAATAGCTTGAAATAGATCTATACTAGTCTCCCTTTATTTATTTATCAGCACAAATAAAACACACACACACACACACACACACACACACATATATATATATATATCCCAATGCATCCAGTTTTCACACCTGATAAAGCCACCATCTCCTTTTTTAAAGAAAAAAATAGAAAAAAAGGCTCATATTTCTTTTTTATTAGTCCTTTTAAACTAATTCAGATCAGAATGTATCAACCAATGAAATGAAATAATCTGTGTTATACTAAAGATATAAAAGGTGCTTCAGAAGTACTTTGAGAAATGTAACTTCACTTTACAATAAAAAATATTACATCGGTAGTCCAATTTTAAGATCCAATCATTCAGGAGGCTAAGAGTTCACTGGAAACTTCTTTGTATAACAGGCACGATTTCATACCACTTTGATGGTCCTGGTTTTCCTCAAAGACGAGTTCATAAAACATCCTGAGCCATAAAGAGATTTGTTTGGTCATAGCTTAGCATTTTATGTGAATCTCCCAACTGCAGCTTGTAAAGTATGCTTAGCATCCTCTGCAAATTCAGCCAATTCATGTTCATTTAACAACTTGTATTTAAACCATGGTTTAATGCAATGTGTAAATCAGTACAAGAATTCACGACCTTGCCGTTTAATGATCTAAACTTGTAATTTAAAAATTGCTAAACAAGAAATGCCAGCATGTCCTGAAATGTAGAAATGACTAAACCTATTTAATTAGGTCAATATGTCAATAGCAATAGCAATAGCAGTTAGACTTATATACCGCTTCATAGGGCTTTCAGCCCTCTCTAAGCGGTTTACAGAGTCAGCATATTGCCCCCAACAACAATCCGGGTCCTCATTTTACCCACCTCGGAAGGATGGAAGGCTGAGTCAACCCTGAGCCGGTGAGATTTGAACCGCCGAACTGCAGAACTGCAGTCAGCTGCAGTCAGCTGAAGTAGCCTGCAGTGCTGCATTTAACCACTGCGCCACCTCGGCTCAATGAAAATAATAAAGCTTGCTTCCATTAATAAAATAGGGCCGTAGACGATAATGACAAAAGAACATTCAGAACCAAGACGATGTCACTATGATACTGGGAGATGAGCTCCCCAAGCTTGAAAATATTCAACGGAGCACTGGAGGAGACTAGAGGCCTGGGGTGCTAATACTGGTGTTTATGATATGGCTGAATTAAAAGCAAAAGAATATATAGCTGACGATATGCCCAAAAGCAAAGTTTGATGCTGCAAAGATATGTACATCCACTGATACATGGAATGTCAGAAGTGTGAACTAAGGCAAACTTGATGCCAGAACAGAAGTGTCAAGACTAAACATTCAGGAAGGAAATCAAATAACTGAAATGGACAGGAGTGGGTCACTTCACATCAGAAAAGAATCAGATCTTCTAGTGCAGACAAGAAAATCAGGAAAGAAAAAGGACCGTCCTTCATTATTAACAAAAGACTGCCAGGGTTCAGGTAAAACCCCACAAAATGATAGAATCGTATCTCAGTTCAAACCCCAAGTAAGCTAAACAATGCTAGGATGATACAAATCCATGCTTCAATGGAAATAGAAGACGAATTTGAATTGTTTTATGGAAACTTATCACAAAACCAACAGCTTCATACTAATTATAGACAACTGGAATGCTAAAGTTGAGGGAAAATAGGTTTCAGAATAATGGAGGGGAAAATACAGCCCCGGAGTGCAAAAGAAACAGGAAATAAACTAATATAGTTCTATCAAGAATACAGAATATTTATAGCTCCTTCCAAAAACCTAAAAATGATTCTGTACTTGGATATCACAAGCTAGAAAAACACTAAAGTCACATTGGCTCTATGTACTGCAAGCCCAGGTAAAGGTCTCGTCAATTTACAGTTTAAACTTTAAGCTCTAGAATATAAATCAAATCGTCAGACCAAGAATATTTCTAGCAACATCCCATATGAATGTGAAGTGAAGGAAAGGTAAACATTATATTTAATGGATTAGATGTGATCAGCAGAATGCATGAAAACTCAGACGCAGGTTTGTGAAATATCCTGAAACAAAACAAACAAAAATATCCTGAATGCAAAGGGCAAAAGAAAGTGAAATGGCTGCAAACAGTTTTTGTTTTGTTACTTTTTTGCTAAAACCAACAAATGCAAGATTATGTCAACGCCCAATGCAAATAGGCAAGAAAAAAAATTGAAGTAGTAGCAGCCTTTCTCTTCGGAGTCTCAGATATGTTAGCTATTCCATACAATAAAAGAGTTATCCATAGCTTAGGACAACCTTTTCCGAACTGAGTGCCCAAAGCATGCGTGTGCACATGTGAATGCGCATGTGTCTGCCTGAACCCCCAAAAGGCAATGTGCTCATGGGCCCTATGCAAGTGCCCTGCCCCTGTGCATGCATGCGCAGTTCCCCACACATGCCCTCCCCCTGTGCATGTACCCCCCACGCCTATGCATGTGAGTGCGGCCCCCACACGCCCCCCCATGCATGCACGGCAGAGACCTAAAGACCAGCTGGCCAGCAGCAGGCACACATGGAGCTGAACTGGGGCGACAGCTTGCGTGCCATCAGACAGGGCGTTGTGTGCCACTTCTGGCACGCATGCCATAGGTTCGCCATCAGGCTCTTGGGAGAAAGATTGTTTTTTAATGTAAATGAAGATGCAGAGACATCTTATTGATTCTAAAACACATACTGTCAAGACCATCCAGTGGTGGGCTGCTGCAGGTTTGAACCGGTTCGGGCAGTAATGGTGTTTCAGCTCCCGTTGCAACCGGTATGCTGCAATGGGAGCTGGGCATGCACCACGTGCACGTGCACTGCGCACACCTGCGCACCCACCATCTGAGACACTCCAGATGCTCAGAGGAGAGTCACGCAGGTGCTGTACGCTGCGTGCAGATGGCCCATTTCCTTCAAATACAGGTAAGGAACGAGGCTGGGTGAGTGGCTGCTGCTTTCGACAGGCACTGGTGCGCGTGTACCGGGGCGTACCGCCTGCAACCCACCACTTGGTTCAGGCGAACTGGTAGTTCTGGTGACCAGTTGGCTCTGCCCACCCACCCCTGCCCTATCCTGTCTTATATTTCTGTGTTTTTCAGCTCAGCTGATTTGCGCAGCACAGTGGATTGCCACACCTCAGCTGTTTTACTCACCGGGGCTGCAGTAGAAGGTAAGCTTTAGAGCTTAAAATGGGCGTTTTTTTAATGCTGCGCGGACACAAAAAGCACAATCATCAAACCAGTTGTTAAACCGGTTGCAGCCCATCCCCGAGGCCATGGTTTATCCATTGTTAAGCATGTGGTTGTGAATGACTAGCCATAAGAAAGACTGAATGAAGAAAAAATGATCCATTTGAATTATATTGATAGAGAAAATTATTGAGAACATCTTGAAGGACAAGAAGAAATCGTCAATACTAGATGAAGCAATTCATGACTCCTCACTGGATGGGGCTGTTAACATGTTAAAAGTTGCTGAGTTTGAAAAAAAAATACTGCTCTACTGGCTAAGTTGATGGACCTGGAGACCCAGGTTCAAGTGCCGACACAACTCGCAGTGCAAATTATTTTAAAATGATATTGTGAGAATATATTTAAAGGAGAATATCAACTCTCAGGAGAAAAGACAGGACATAAATAAATACTCCCTTGCCAAAGGAAATTGGAATAGGGAATCTGTCATTTAATGAGGAGGTCAAGATGCAACATCATGTGACTGTGCCAATGTATGGTGGCAGTTACGGTTGCCATCATTGGGTGATCCCACGGGACTGCTGTGTTCTATGGTCATATGATGACCCTTTGCGCCCTCCTGCCATTTTCTCCATTGACTTTAAAATCAAATGAAAAGCATATGGGAAAACAAAAGCCTCAGATGTGAAGTAAGGGGCCCAGAAGAATTCAAGCAGGAAGGGCTGAAGAATGCTCAGTGCATCAAAATAAACCTGCAATAAAATAGGTAGGCCTCATGTTATGACTATTCATTCAGTGACAATTCAAAATTAAGATGGCTTTGGATGAACGGTATTTATAACCTGTTCCCAGAGTTCTAGCCTCATAGTATCCTAAGCCATTGCAATACCCACATCACATGATTATAATTTCTGATGTTCCCTGTTGGCTTCCCACAAGCAGGAAGTTGGAAGTTCTGATCAGGTGGGGCCCTTATTTAATTACTGCATAAAGATAAAGGTTCCCCTTGCACATATGTGCTAGTCGTTCCCGACACTAGGGGGGTGGTGCTCATCTCTGTTTCAAAGCTGAAGAGCCAGCACTGCCCGAAGACGTCTCCGTGGTCATGTGGCCGGCATGACTAAACGCCAAAGGCGCACAGAGCACTGTTACCTTCCCACCAAAGGTGGTCCCTATTTTTCTACTTGCATTTTTACATGCTTTCAAACTGCTAGTTTGGCAGAAGCTGGGACAAGTAATGGGTGCTCATTCAATTACGTGACGCCAGGGATTCGAACAGCCAAATTGTCGACCTTTCTGATCAACAAGCTCAGCATCTTAGCCACTGAGCCACCATGTCCCTCAATGACTGCATAGTCCTCCTTAATGATGTCAACTGTGTCAGCCAGAATTGCTGCAGCTAAGCAATGTAGTCAAGTGACATTGTGTTTTATGACTGCATTGCTTAGCATCAGAAATTCCAGTCCCATTGCTGTTGTAAGCTGAGGACTTCCTGTCTGAGGCAGTCTATTCATAGACATTGCTGTAGGAGGCAGCACTTTGCCAAGCTTGACAGATATCAGAAGAGCTAAATGGGATTAAATCTGTTAGATCTGTTTAAGATTTGCATGGAAGAAGCAGAAAATCCTGAAATTGTAAACAGCACTGTGTAGTCGTGGCGACCTTTCTGAAGAAAGCAGTGGAAAGTCATATTGCTGCCAATAAAACTACTTGGACATGTCCATGTAGTCATTAGAAACAGAGCTAAAAAAGAGGGAGGAAAATTTAGAAGGGAACGTTTGGCTACTGTACAAGCAGATGTCACCCTAGGGCTTCACTCTGAGAGCATATATAATTTCAATTCAAAGGATCACAATGCTATGAACACACAAAGTTACTATCTACAGGTGAAAGACAGTGTCTAGAGAGTGGAAATCAGTGTGACCACCCGAATTGTATGAATGTTGTGCTTTTAATGATGTACTGTCTTATGTGTTAATTTGTTTGTTTTCCCCTCCTTTCGAATTGTAAGCCGCCCTGAGTCCCCCCAGGGAAAAGGGCGGCATATAAATAAAACTACTCATACTCATACTCATACAGAGAAAGAACAGTTTCCCAGGAAGAAGGGAGCACATACAAAAAGGAAGGAGACAAGAGGCAGCCCAATCTGGAGTTGTATAGGGAACAGAGGAAGGACCTGTCTCTCTCTCTAAGAGATTCTGTCTCTTATGTGTAAGCAAATAAGGAACTGAACTTTGGCTGAACTGTTTTGTGTTGTTCTTGGGCTTTGTTTCACCTAACATGATATGGGTTGCTTAATTTTGTTTAAGTGGATGGCTTAGTTATAGTGGTGTAGAAACCATTTATTCCAGAGTTATAATGTTGGGAGAAGGCAATTTAGGCCACTGAGTCCAATCCCCTGCTCAGTGCAAGAATCCACATTAAAGCAGTACAGACAGGTGGCTATCTAGCCTCTGCTTGATTATATCTAATGAAGGGAGCTTGCCATCCCTCTAGATTATTAGTTCGATTCTGTATCGTCAGCTCAGTTAAAAAGTTGATCTGATTTGACAGTTCCAATCAAAGAATCAAATTGATTCAACTTGAAAATTTGTACTGATTTGAAAATAAAATTGATCCATCCATCCAAATCAGAAAGTCAACTGCAGTCACTAGTTCCATTCAATCTCTGAACTGAAGCCATCTATCTTCTTAAATCGATCCATCAATTTAGCCAGTTACTTTTCCAGCTATGGTCAGCTTACCACATTTCATCTTCAATTCCCTGCATCCTTACCAGAAAGCAAATCCTGTTGAAGTCAGTGGCTCTCGCTTCTAAATATTTAATAGAAGATTAATTGCATATTTTGTATGGTATTTCTACAAATCCATACATTCTATATGGAAAATAAAATCCAGATCCTTTTCAATTTTTTTAAAACTAAATCAGTATTTTAAAGCAACTTTCCTCCCTATAAACGCATTTAGCTAAGTATAAAGATTTTGAATGTTTGTTACTGGTTCTCCTGGAATAACATTTTTGTTTCTATACCTTCTTACTCAAATGAAAGAACAAGAAACATGCATAGATGACTGAATGTGTATTTTTTTTTTAAAAAAAAGGTAATTAAATACCAGTGGTGGGTTCCGGATCCCGTCACAACCAGTACGCTGTGAGGGGATGGGTGTCCACCTCGGGCACGCGTGCTGCGCATGCATGCGCACACACCTCCCTACGACGCTCCAGCTGCTCAGCGGAGGTCGCACAGGCACCATATGCTGCACATGTGTATGCAAATGGACCAGTTGGCTTAAATACAGGTAAGGAACGCGGGTGGGCCCTCCAAAACACCATTCCAGTATGGTGGCTACTGCTCCCAGCTGTTTCTGGTACACCCATACTGGGGTATACCACCCGGAACCCACCACTGTTGAATATGTTACAATAGTTTGCAAGGACATAACTTCACAGAAGGGCGGAATCCAAAGCAAGTTTTTAAACCATTGTTATACTATGGAAAAGTTTTATTGAAATAAAACTACAACTGATTAAGAGCAACCAGCACCACCCATCCCAAAAGCTTTATTTGACGCAGACAGGACCCATATACTGTATGTGCAATAACTAAACATTGTAATTGTTTAAGAAAAAAGATTGGCAGCTGGACTTCTGGGGAAGAGAACCATATTCCGCAATCGATTACAGTGAACAGTTGCCGACTGATGATAACTGACTACGGTAAAGGTAAAGGTTCCACTCGTACATATGTGCCACTCGTTCCTGACTCTAGTGGGCGGTGCTCATCTCTGTTTCAAAGCCAAAGAGCCAGCACTGTCCATAAGACATCTCCATAGTCATGTGGCCGGCATGATTAAACACCAAAGGCACACGGAACGCTGTTACCTTCTCACCAAAGGTGGTTCCTATTTTTTCTACTTGCATCTTTACATGCTTTTGAACTGCTAGATTGGCAGAAGCTGGGACAAGTAACGGGAGCTCACTCTGTTATGTGGCGCTAGGGATTTGAACTGCCAACCTTAATAATTGACTAGTTATTTCTCTCTCTCCTTCTTTCTCTGGGTCCTATTAGCTATGTTGTTTCTTTAGGAAAATCCTCACCCTTGTTTTCTCTCTACCAATCCAGCCAGAAAAGTTGAAGCAATCTTGTTTCATTTCCATTTTGTGGAGATTGTTAGATTTCAATTACTCTTTAAAAAAATATTTCTGTAAATACAGATAGAAAGGAGCATAGTTTTGATTCAGAAGAGTAAAATCTGTGACTGAAAAAAAAATCTTCTCAAATGCTGCACAGCTACCAAAAATATATCCTCACGGCAAGGAGGTTTCTCAAGGTGACCTTGAACTATAATTGAAGACTTGGATGCTAAAAACATTTGAAACAAGATAATCATGTGCTGGGAAATGATTTTCCAATGGCTTCTCTTTTTTGCATTCCAAAATTTCACACGAGAAGATTACATATCTAATATTAATATTCAATTGTCATGCTCCAATCTCATAATATTATTTTTATTTAACCTTCCCTCCCCCCCCTAAAAAAAAACATTTCCTGTCAAATGATCAAGAGTCTGGTCTCTTGATTGTTGCAGTTTCTTAATCTCACCTATTTTGATTACACATTTATCACTGACATAATACCAGAAGCATGTGCTACATTACTCAGTATTATTTTACAAAAAAAAGCAAGAAAACTCAACTTAGTTATGAAATTTATAATTTAAAAATCCATATTGTGACAATTCCTTTATTAGGCCAACAATGATTTACTCCCCCCCCTCCCCCTAGGATCTGTGGAATGATTTGGGGAGTAGTCTATCAGCACTTTCACAGCCTAGTTTGTATATCTGTAGCAGAGGTGGTATTCAGCAGGTTCTGACCAGTTCTGGAGAACCGGTAGTGGATATTTTGAGTAGTTCGGAGAACAGTAAATGCCAGCTCTGACAGGCCCCGCCCCCATCTATTCTCTGTCTCCCGAGTCCCAGCTGATCAGGAGGGAATGTGGATTTTGCAGTAACCTTCCCCTGGAGTGGGGAGGGAATGGAGATTTATAGAATCCTTCCCCTGCCACGCCCACCAAGCCACGCCATGCCCACCAAGCCATGCCCACAGAACCGGTAGTAAATTTTTTTGAATCCCATCACTGATCTGTAGGCTATTCCTCAACTTCAGTTCAGAGTACATTTGGGATAAGGTAACTTTCCTGCTTCTCCTTCTCCTTGGAAATTGAAAGCTTGCAACTATTGTACAAATCTTTGGTTAACTTCAACATGGTACCTTTGGTAGTTCAAGCAAGAGAGAATTCCCAGCTCCAAAAAGCTTTCCAAAGTAAAGTAGATGGTAGAGGACAAGGCATATACAGGTAGTCCTCAATGGAAATTCTGGCCTCAGTTGTGGTTGTAAATCAAGGACTACCTGTACCTGCAATTTATCATGCCCAAATGCAACACAAACTTTTTGATTTTGAAATGTCAAATTTGAATTCACTTCCCATATTGTCCTCTTCATTTTTTTTTCTACGTCACAATGTTCTAGATAGTTTAACTTTTTTTAGCTGGGCTTAGACATCTAGGGATGAAGCCAAAGCAAGCCAAAATAAATTATTCCTCTTTATTCCAGTGGGAAAGTTAACAATAGATGTAATCTGTGTCTAACAGTGAACTACTTTATGTGTAATGTACTTAGTTTGCCACTGATTAATTAAACCAGAAACATTTAATGAAACTGAAAATGAATGTTGCTCCATTTTGGTTGGATATTTTAATTGGCTAGATCAAGCACAAATTCTGTCATCTTGAAATAAAGGGTACCCTGGCTACTGTATAACCTGCTAAGAATTGTACCTTGGAACAATGGATTGGGCCATAGCAAAAATCTAAAAAGTAGCACATCCTCCATCCCAAACCCTATGCACAGTATTCATTATTCTGAAACTTTTAGTATCATGCATGAAAGGCAGATTCTTCTTAATCATTAAGATACCAATTGCCACATTCAACATCTTAATTTCTTTCCATAAAATCCAAACAAAAAGAAACCAATTTCAGACTTCCAACAACAAGTAAAAGCCAAAAAGGTTCTGTTGATGCTACACTGCTGATTTCCAATTTATTATCATCTGGAGTTTATGGGAACTTGAAGGACCAGAAAGAGGCACTTCATAAAGAGGCCGCTATGATCAGTGTTGGAAGACAGCCCAGGGAATGCTCTTATGTAAGAACTTGATGGCATTAGGATCTCTGGTGTAATGGAAAATTATAGATGATGGGAAAATGTACTTTAAAACAGAACTTAATATTAACATTGGGGCATGAGTGAATATGATCAGTAGTCCAGGAGAATTATGAAGAAGTAACATTTGTTCTTGCCTTTAAAAAATCATTTCAGAACCAGCTCAGTAAAACAAAAACAAAAGCCACTAAATATATTGGATTTGATTCTTGTTTCCCAACTCAGCAACTTATAGGATTGAGCCCATAAGCCACTCATTCCAGCATTGTCTCATTTCCAATGTGAAATAAATGCTGGAACATTCAAAGTTGCTTTTCAGTCTGAAATCCCCCTGGGAAATGTGGATAATGAGAATTTTCCAAATTCAGGCCAACGTTGCTACGCTGTCATATTTTCCAGAGGCAGTAATATTTATGGTGTCTGGATAAACTACAGACAGAGGATAGAAGAAAACTTAGAGGAACTCTTTGGAACATTAAGTACATTGGTATTTAAGTAGTAAAAAGAGGTACATGATGAGGATCTTATGTTGCAGCACCTGCAATGATTAATCAGATATAACTGTGGGGGGGGGGGAGAATAAGAATGGCCATATGATCCAAGATTCATACAAATATAGTTATGATGTTTGTGAACCAAATGGAACAGCAAAGTAACAACTGTTAAAGGAAAAACAAAGTCCAGTTGCCTTTTGAAAAAGCATCTTTGGGACAAGATTATGAGTAGTTACACCAGTTCTTCTACAACTTTTTTTAGCAACCGAGATCAACCCAATGGATCTTCATCCAAAATTCCTTTCAGAAGTAGAGGCAGCCTACTGATGATAAGCCAAATAAATCTTTCTTGAATTTTGACAGGCTCTAAAGCCTGATTCTCACAGGCACAGGGCACTATTTCAGGTTTAATTCTACAAAAAACAGTTACAGGTTAACAGAAACAGTTTGCATGGCCAATTCAGCCATACACTAATCAAATGTAGTAAGTCACATCTCATCCAGTGGTGGCATCTGGTGAAAAACATGGCTCTTAGGAAAGACATCTGGGGAACAATGATATGCTGTCCCTAGATGGTGTCATACTCTGTATTGAATTATTATTATTTTATTAAATTCATTCTGTAATCCACTCAGAATCTCCATAAATAGAGTAGCATAAAATTTGTAGCAATAACTAAAACGAGATAGTAAATGTGTCTGACCATTAAATACTTAATCCAGTTGAACTGAGTTAGAATAGCAGATGTATAGATTAAAGTCAGCTCGCTCACTCTCTTCTTTCAGCCCTAGGAAAAGGGCAATAGCAGTTCTGAAAAATGTTGCCAAGAAAACTGAAAATTGACAAGTAGAAAGTAGTAGCAAAATATTTATGTAGTGCTGCCAAAAAAGCTCCATTGATATATCCATGAAAATACCAATAGTGTTTTTAATAACATATATAGTTTAGCTCTACTAGCATCTCCAAGTGATATTCTCCCATAATTCACAGAGCTATAAATTATGGGATGTGAACTCCAATACAAATCTCCCACTCATTCTTTCAAATCATGGAGCTTGGCTCCTTCTCTCATGTTATTGAGAACTATTTTCTCTGCAGTTTCCTGGATTATAGAATATCCGAGTCTGGATTCCTTCATTCAGAATCAATTTAGTCTGGCCCAATTCTCTACTGCAGTGTTTTACCACTGTAGTACCCTGTTTCCCTGAAAATAAGACCTCCATGGATAATAAGCCTAAATATTGCAGCACAGCAGCAGCCATGAGGTGACCATACTTGCTGACTCCTGCATCTCAAAAATAATCAGACCTCCCCGAAAATAAGGCCAAGCGCTTCTTTCGAGGGTCAAAAGAAAATAAGACCCTGCCTTATTTTTGGGAAAACATGTTACTAATATGTATGACATTTTGCCATATTGGTCTAGAATAGTAACACTTCTTGGAGAAAGGAAAGGAAAAGAAGTACAAAACCAATAAACTGGTTTATGATTTTTTTCTGGGCTGCTACATTATAAAGCAGTGGTGCTATCTACTGGAAGGTGTCTAGGCTCAGCTAAGATTAGAATCCTCTTGAGAAATATACAGCATAGAAGGAGTCTGTGGTAAGCTGAGTCTTTTTTGGGGACTATAAGCAATGGTACTTGTCAGAATACGCAAGGTGTGACTATTTGAGACAATGCAGGAGCAAATTACAGTAAACAGAGGTTTGTCTTTCAATAGTGGTTTATCTACAAGGAATATATACATACACGTATTAGGCAAAGTCAGGCAATCAATCATCAACTACAGCATGGAAGCACACAGACACAGACACACAGACACAGACACACACACACACACACACACAGAATGCCCTCACAGGGCCTCTCTTATATATACAGCCTCTTAAAGTGATAAACTAATTAACCCTGCTGACTCATTCTCATTGCATCATCATTTCAGTATTACAGCCTTAGAGTAGCTGTTCAGCTATTAAATCATTACCTTCTAGGCTTGATCAGATCTCCTCCTGCCTACTTTCTTCTTCTGTGCTGTCCTTTGCATTTTTCTCTGGTATTTGATCTTTCCCAGTCACTAGAACTGGAGCATGAAAGTCCAGAGAACTATTAGACAGCAACAAGAATTAGGAGTTTTATTTGTGTAGTTCAGATATGGTAACCTCCCAGGCTTCATTCTTTACCTTTGCTTGTATGAATGAGAAAGATAGGGGTAAGCAAAGAAAAGTGAAGAAGAGACATAATTGCCCTTGGGGACACTCTTGGCTCTGAAACTCTCTGGAGAATTCTGCCCCTGCTGTGATTTTCATAGACAGCATCTTGTCAGAAGAGGACAATGACCCTGGAGGTCTCAGAAATTATTAAATCTACAGATTTAATGAAAGGTCTGAAGATCTAACTCCAATAGCGTGGCACTTCACTCTCAGGTTCACATAGAAGCAATGAAGTAGACTATTGCCTTTATAGAGCTGTTTCACACAACCTGGAAGTATACTTTTAATCCTTCTATATGTTGCTGTGGCTCTGGTATAGGCGTGCATCCTGAGCAAAGCCAATTTTCATGAACTGGATTGGAGGCTTAAGTATCAAGGTTCTGACAGATGCCCTAATTAACTCATGAGTCTCAAGCCAAGTTTCAAGAGAAAACCAGTTATTTATTAGAAGCAGCATGTTGGCATCTACTTGATGAGGTCAACTCTGTCGCAGGTAATTTACAGTTCAACTTTGACCCTGATTCCCCAGTCCTCTCAGTCTGTGTCATAAATCACATTCTCCAACGAATCTACGCCTCATTAGCTGGCTTTGGTAATCTGAGATCCAATCCTGGAAGAAGGTATGCGTGGAATGTGCTCCCCCCTTGCTGCCCATGGCAACTCTAGAGCAGACTAGAAATGTTTTGCAAGTTGACATTAAGATCTTTAGAAACAAAATCTCCCTCAGAAACAACCCAATACAGAAATTGAGTTTTTATACCTCTGAAACCAGCTGCCTTGCAACCTTGCCTCCCAAAGACTTAAAACTGGGATGTCGCATTTACTTCACTTTACTTTTCCTCATTCTTACCAGATCTTTGCCTTAATGATCTTGCTTAGCTTGATTTATTCAATGGTTTCTTAAGTAGACCTTTATTTGACCTATTAAGTGCAAGTAAATGTTATGAGAGGAATCCCAGACTGGATGACCACTGTTCTGACAGTTCTATTGAGCGATTTGTCCCATTCAATCCAATAAACTTGAAAATGTCTTGAAGCATCAGGATTAGCCAAGTCTAATATAAATTGTACAAAGCCAGATTGGTGTGGTGGTTAAGGCACCAGGCAAAAAAGAAGGAGGCCATGAGCACTAGTCTCACCTTAGTCACAAAGCCAGTTGAGTGACTTTGAGCCAGCCATTCCCTGTCAGCTCTAGGAACAAGACCACAATGGCAAAACCACTTCTGAAATCTTGCCACGAAGACTGCAGAGATGAGTTCAGGCAATCACCAGGAATCAGCATTGACTCAAAGGCACAAATGAATAAAATATAAATAAAAGCAACTTGAAATTGATGAGCAACAAAACTGATGCAAGTATAGATAAATCCTGCAGTGTCCTTTAATCCAGTTGGCTTTAGAGAAAGGCAAGATTATGTTTCAGACTTAAAGATCACTCCGCCCCACATAAACTATTTTGCTGGCAGATAATTTCCTTGGTTTGTTTGCTTGTTTTTTTAAAGGAGGAAGTGTTGGCATATGGTGTAGTGTCATTTTTTTTTCTTCCTTCCATTAGCAATAACTGCATTTCCTGGATCACAATGAAACCCAGATTTCATCTTTCACTCATGCCTCCAAGTTAATTACAATGTTACTGCGATTGTGTCATGATAAGAGGATAAGATTTTTTTTTAAAAAAAGCATTAAATTGACAGCAACCATAAAGACCTATTAGAAAATATTCCCAATGAACAGGCTGCTATTTTTAGGCAAAGGGTTTTTTTTTGCTAGCCTTTCTCTTGAGGGTATTTTGTGCACTTTGCTACTGCCTAGGATTTTCCATTTAAAAATATGACAGTAATTTCAGTAAAGTACATTTAATCCAATTGATAGCACGTACACACAGTGGAGCAATGGGGCTGGGACAAAGTCTTTGACGCACATCCCAAGGAGGACCAAAGGCATCTCTAGGAGAACTGCAGATAATAGGAAAACAGCCAGCATTTAGCCATGAGAGCTTGGCTGATACAGCGTAGCATTCAAGATTTCTGTAAGACTCTGAAAATTTGGGGTACACAATAATTCATTGAGCTACCTTCCCATTTTCTTTTCAATATCTCCTATGCTACTATAGGTTTTCCTCTACTTAAATCACTGGCTATATATCACTGGACGGAGTCATCGAAGCAGTAGGTGTGAGCTTAAATGGACTCCAAAGGATGGTAGAGGACAGGAACATTGTCCATGGGGTTGCGATGGGTTGGACATGACTTTGCAACTAACAACAAATCACTGGCTCCATGTGTACAAATGGACTAGGGGCTCAAAATACCGAAATACCTTTTGGATTATATTCTAACTTTTACATTTCGCTGCATTGAATAAGAATTATTGATCCATCTGATCATATTTAGGCCCATATTTAGATAGGGAAACTTTTTTTTGAAACCCCGACAATTGCCCTATTGCCCACCCCCTAAAATAGCCCTGAGCATCAGTCTTTGTTTCTTTGTATTATAAAAATACATTTTCAGACTGAATATGTTAAGTCTATGTATGTGGCAATAAATGCCCAGAGATGTTGGTAACATTTATAAAATATGATATTTTTTTACCAGAACAAATGATGTTGCTTCTCAAGGAAACGTGTAGCATCCTAGTAGTCAAAAATAAAATTAATTGATTCTTGTAGCATGACATTATTTGTGAAAATTGTATATGATCAGAATGAAATGTTAATAGTAGATTTTTTTAAAAAAAAACTTGTTTTTCTTCTAACCTAAAATGTGAACTAATGAGAAAAGTGAGAAGAAGAGGAATGAGAGTAGCATATTTCGCAGCTTAAGCAATTAACACATGTGGCCTTTTACTGAAAATGCACCCTGTAAGTCCATTACACATTGAGTCTAAAATTACCTAAATACATCACTACATAGGATTCTGTTTGAATATAGTGTGCAGCTGTTGGGCAAGAAATGAGGTTTTGTCATTTCTTAGTGGATGCTAATGCAAAGAAATCCCAAACTATTTGCAAATGAGCTGTTGCTCAGATGTTGGTGGTAAAGCAAAAAAAGTATTTCATGCTAGCACTTTACAAGCTTTGTTGTCTTATTTATTCTAAAAGATTTTAAAGCAATATCTACTGTATAGATAGATGGATGGATGGATGGATGGATGGATGGATGGATGGATGGATGGATGGATGGATAGATAGATAGATAGATAGATAGATAGATAGATAGATAGATATTCCAAAAAGATATTGCAGAGCATACAAGAACACAAAGTACTTCTGATATAAATGTCTACTTGTATTTGCTATGATGTTTCCATCCTTCATTCTTTGTTATATTCTCTGTCTCCTTCTATTACTATCTGCCCAGAAAGCAGAAGCCAAAGGAAGAAGAAAATAACAGAACTGAAGTATACAGACTAATCCATCACCATCATGGCACCATTTAAAGCTGATAAATGGAAACAAACTAGAGGGAACATCTATTTATCACTACTGAATAGCCAGGACTAATCAACATGCTTTTTCCCTGAGAAAGCAAATTATTCCTTCTTTTCCTAGTCTTCTTTTTGCCATGTATATTGTGCCATGTGAATTTGTAGAACATGTTCCTTTGAAGTGGTTAAAAATGATCATGCTTTGGTTGGTTTTTCTTTGTCTATACTCTTAACACTCTAAATAAAATTCTATACGATTGTAATGTTTATCATAAACTCTTTAAAGCAGCCACCTCTTTTCCCAGGATCATGTAGAAATAATGGAGGGTTGCCATGTGACTCTGGGAAAAGATGCAACTGCTTTAAATAGTTGCATGCAGGTGCTGTATTCATGCTCCTATTCTCCCCAAAGCACTTTTCCAACTAATTTCCAAAGAAATGCACAGCTCTACTTAATATATCCAACTGAGACAGGCAGAGGTTGGAAAATAAATCACACATTAGCAAATGAAAAAGGAATGATCTAGCATTTATTTCATATGCCTCAGGTGTCATAGCAAAGAAAACTCTCGCTTTGAGTCATATAATGTACCAGAGATAAATATATCGAGAAGAGCTCCACTAAAGCAGGGATTGAGATTTTGTTGTTAGGGAGTGAATTTTTAATATATTCAGGCTTTGAAAACTCTGTGTGTGTGTGATCCTTCATCTTTTGGATCAGGGCCAGAGGGCAGTTTTTTATAAGAATAAATCTGGTAGACTTTAGTAAGCTTTTGTAAAAGCATACCTATTGTCTTTTAACAATATTACAGTATTTCACATAACAGTCACTTTATTTCCCTGTCTGTATTGAATGAATTCCAGGAAATCGCATGGACATTTTGCTTGACATTGCAGATTCAAAAATAGGTTACTGGATAATAGTTCTACTCTAGGCTAAATTTTTATTTATTTATATCCTGCCTTTTTTTGCCTTTTGGTACTATCCATGGGGTTTTCCCAAAAGCCCCCCTCCCCCAATACCTATGAACTATGGTGCTGGAGAAGACTCCTGCGAGTCCCTTGGACTGCAAGGTGATCAAACCAGTCAGTCCTAGAGGAGATCAACCCTGACTGCTCTTTAGAAGGCCAGATCTTGAAGATGAAACTCAAATACTTTGTCCACCTAATGAGAAGGAAAGACTCACTGGAGAAGAGCCTAATGCTGGGAAAGATTGAGGGCAAAAGAAGAAGGGAACGATAGAGAATGAGATGGATGGATGGAGTCACTGAAGCAGTAGGCATGAGCTTAAATGGATCCAGAGGATAGTAGAGGACAGAACGTCCTGGAGGAATAGGGTCATGATGGGTCAGACACAACTTCACAACTAGCAACAAAAAAATTCTGCCTTTATTACTTTGGTTTGTGGGGCTTGCATGTTTTGAACAAGATGAGACCTATGTCAAAGATTCAATCACACTGGACATGTTTCAATGATCATACTAGTTGTTGTAGTTCTTGGACATCTGGTGACAAAGGAGCTACAGGACCTAGGACTGTTGGCTGAGCAACCAGGGCCAGCCGTTGAAGGACTAGGGTGAAAAAAAATATTGCATTGACAAAATCACCAGCAGTCAATTGCAAAACACAGCTTTACTTGAATTATTTATAAAAATAATAAAGCTAAAAATAAATAAATATGGTCCATTGTATCTGCAACTTCTTATTCACCTTATAAAAGTAATTAACAGTCATCATTATGTGTGGGATATGAATGCATAATATTTAATCAGCCTCCATTTGGATGGTAATTGCTTCTAAAGTTCAGGCATGTAGGTCAAAATTCACAAAGGACAATATTAAGAAGAAGACTGCTTCAACTCTAGAGTGATACCAGCCTTTCTAAATAATTCTCTGTTTCAAGTATAAAGTATTGAAATGCAAAAACACAGCATGCTAATATTCATCACCATTGCAGAGGCCTTCAATGGAAATCTCTGTGCCCCATAGGGAAGAGAGGCATCAACAAAAGGACACACAAAGCCAACAGAAGCAAAGGTAATTCAATGCAGATAGTGACCAGCAGAGTCTAGAAGCCGAAAGCAATTTAAAAAAAATAGGACTGAGAAGGTCTAGGAGTGCTATGAAAAAGGAAAAGAAGAAAAAGCAGGTACATCCTGTTCCAATCTATTACTCACATGTCTGTGCATTAACTATTCTAACAAGGATGATTGCAGAAAATACGTCTTCAGCAATAGAGTGGTCAATGCCTGGAACACTCTACCTGATTCTGTTGTTAGTTCCTCAAACCCCCATATCTTTAACTTAAACTGTCCACCATGGCCGTCACACATTTCCTAAGAGGTCACTAAGGGGGCGTGCATAAGCACACCAACGTGCCTCCCGTCCCTGCCCTCCCATCCTCATTGATATGTACTCATTCCATGTGTTCATGGCCATGTTATACTTATTTATATCCGTTTATTTGTACCAATCTCATGAGATAATGTCCATGTCTATATTAATTCCTGTTACCTTGTACATGTTGACAAATAAATAAATAATAATAATAAAAACATCTCAAGAGGCAACAACCGAGCAAAGTTGAACTTGTTAGGCCTCCCCAATTATGTTATCCATTATTGGACAGTTCATTCCCATTTCTACAACAAATTGTATTTTTTTTTAAAAAAAAGTGTAATTACAATACGTATATGCATTTTGCATGCATTTTCCTTATGCACACCTTTCTGTTATATATTTTGAGTCCATTTAACAAGTACTAATTTTAAAGTTGTTTTTCCATAAGGTTAATGTTTTAAACACATTTTCTCTTTATATATGCGCTATTCAATTCTGCACTGAATTACAAAACTTGTAATTGTTTGGATTACACCATATAACTCTCTTCACATTTCTGTATTAGTTGAAAACTAATTTACATTGGATCAATTCATATTCCAATAAATTCCCCCTCCTTTTCTAAAAGTAGCGGGAATCATTTCAAATAAATATATTAGGTTTTGTAAACCCACCCTCTTCGGTCTAAAGAAACTGATCTCTGGTAGCATTAAGCATTAAACAATTCCTAAGGCAAAACAAGAAGGCATGTTAATTAGCTTTGAAGACTAAGGACCACTGCCAAACAAATTGTCACTGCCAATGCTTATACTTCAATTATTGTGCAAACCTCTCTGCTGAACTGAACTAGATAGGATTAATCTATTTCGTTTCCCAATGAAGACCAATTAATAAA
Organism: Thamnophis elegans; assembly: GCF_009769535.1. Classification (NCBI taxonomy): domain Eukaryota; kingdom Metazoa; phylum Chordata; class Lepidosauria; order Squamata; family Natricidae; genus Thamnophis; species Thamnophis elegans. The sequence goes on from NC_045545.1 coordinate 77,860,096, forward strand.
GAGAAATTAAAATTGGTTCTTCAGAAAGAAATGGAACTTCTTTGAATGCACCCTGGTATTTGCAACATGAGTCACTGGGTTCTGACTTTCTCCATCCCTGCAATTTTCACATTCACAGCTTTAACTGCGTGACAATGGCCATTGTGGCAGGATGCAATTATGAATCAAAGCTATCCAGGTTTGCCAGATATCCTTGGGAACGTGCCCAGTCCACTCCACACAATACGTAGGGTATGACGGTTGGGATTCGCTGAGATTTTGTCACTCATCAAAATAGTTTTTGAAAGCCTAAGATAATGAGACATCAACATTTGGAGGGCCAATATTCAGTATTGAGCAATGTGCAATTTCCAGTCTGGAGATAATCTGATGCTGGTTTTATTGTGATATTGTCATCGAGTGTGCGGTCCAGTTGCTCAGAGCTCAGGAAGCCTTTTATATATTGCGGTATCACACAGCCAAGTCACTCCAGTAGTCAGCGTTGAGGAATGTTAGAAGTTGTTAAACCAGCAAGTAGCCCATTTCTAAGCTACACACTGAAATGTAACTGACTATATATAAGGAACATATTAAAGGGATCTGATATTGAATTGGAATGCAATCAAGTGATTTATATTCTACAATACTGTTTGTAATAGGGAAGCCTTTATTCATTCCAGCACCTTTTCTCAGAATGAGTGATTAGACTCTGAGCAGTAATAATTCCAAAGCATTCAAGCTAAATTTAATTTCTTAAATGAATAAGGCGCTGGAACATGCCTTCTCTCAAAGGATTCCTGCGCTTGCAGCAAGCAGAACTGTTCTCAAATATGCATGATGGACATGCAGTGGAATTTGGAAGGTATGTTATACCGTTGTAAATTATTTTAAAAATAGCCCCCCAAAAAATCTAGGAGGAGGAAGAAATGCATATGAAAGTAGTGGGCTACAATTAGATATGGCTTTGTTTATCTGATAACTGGAAGAGATCATAGATGCATGGAGTCAAAAGATCAGGAAAGCAATTATACTGGATTCAATCTGAATGCCCTGCTAAATTTGGACAATTCCCTTCCCTGCCTCCCCCCTCCAAAAAATCCTGAATTTCTCCCCATAATCAGTCTAGAACTGAAGTTTCTCAGAAGAATAACATGCTTTGCTGACAGTAAAAAAAAAAAAGACCAAAAGAAAATGTACAAAATGTGCGAGAGGGAGTGAGATCAAGGAAAGAGAAGGGAAGAAAGTCTTTGCTCTGTAAAACAATGCCACCTACTCAACACAATGGATGATATTTATGAAGTTAGTTGCCTGCAATGGGATGGGATGGACTTGAAATGTGTGCAGATTGCAGTCACTAAATTATAATAATCAAGTGCAGCTGCTTCACTCATAACAACTATGCAGAGCCTCCTCTTTGTAGGAGAGAAACTCTTTGATAAGGACAAACCATACATGGTACATAACTCCTTTTCTTCCTTCTCTTCCTTCCTTCTTCTCCTCCTCTTCCTCTCCTTCTCTTCCTTCCACTCCCCTTCCCCCTCCTTTTTAATCCTTCTTAATTCTGATATTTCCTCATGTTAAATATCTTCTAATTTTAATGGCATTGGGGGTTTTTTGGGAGGGGGTTGCAAAGATTCCTCTTACTTACTTACAGGAACTAATAGCAACTCCACGAGTTTTTAAATTTAGAATGTAGCTTGGGTAAAATATTAAATACACTTTTCTTTCCTAGAATTGGTTCTGAGTTCAAATTTAGAGGCTTCTGCATTCGCTTCAATTAATAGGGCAAGCCAAGGGCAGGGGAGAAATAGAGAAAAAAAGATAAGTGCATGAAATAATGTGCAGCTATTTATGTTTTTTTCTTTTAATACACATGTTTTGTAAGTACTTTTGTCTAATACATGTACTTTTTGCAAGTCATTTTCTTCACTAACGTGCATTTTGGATGTTGTTTTGGAAATGTACACAATTTTCTATATGTTTCTTCCCTAATAAATGCATTTCTTGTTTTTATCTTTTCCAGGGAGAATCAGCATTGGAACATTAGGCAGTATGAAAAGTAATATTTGAATATTTGTGTTTGTCATGTTTGTTCAAGAATATGAAATTAAGTAAGGTCACATTAAAATGTGAGCCAAACACATTTCTCATCTTTCTTTAATTACAGGTTAATTAGCTTGGGAAGTTCTCATAATTGCTATGTAGCATTATTGTGCTACGTAATTTTAATGTATGCCAAAGTTTAGCCACAGCAAAGTCTCATTTGGCTCAATGAGAAAAAGAAATAAACTAAAGCTTAATTCCCCATTGAAATCAAGCATTTCATTTTCCTTGAAATGATTAATGGCACCCCTGCTATTCTCCTTTAGCTTTTTTTTAAATCCCTGATTTTAATAACAGTATGCTTAGGGTATGTGAAGGAACAAATGATCCATTTAAACCATCTGGAAAATAATTCAATATTTCCTTTTCGTCTTCCTCAATAAATATCAAGGAAATATTTTTCCAAAGTGCTGTAGTAGAGACTGAATCCATTCAAGAGAAAGCCAGCAAAGATGGATAGGAAATGAGAGTGTACAATTGTTTGATTCCTAATTTTTAAGAAGAACTACAGTACATTGGACTTTCCTAAAATATAAGAAACTAAGACTTTGTTTTCCTGGCATATAAATATTTCACAACTGTATGAGCATTGTTTGGTTTACTTGGACGAGAAAACATTTTTGCTGGTCAAAACTGCTTTCACACATGCTCACTGTTCTGATCCACTCTGTTTTTGCATTCATGAGAACATTTTTAAATGTTTACATAGAGGTGCTTTGGAACTACATATTTTCAAACTCTTTACTGCAAACATTTCACAATCTACCTAGGTTGGGATGACCTGAGGTGAGGGTGAACTGAGGTGAACCAAGGTAGTCATAGAATGGATCCCACTTGATAAAAAGTGCCCATGAAAGAGATCTAAAACAAGATGGATTGACGACTACAGCAAGTATTGTGGACCCAATTGGCAAATGAAAGCAAAGAATACATTGGTTGGAAACATGCGAAAGAGACCTTCATCCTGCACTGGATAGACAATGGTTACAATAATATTGAATGATGATATTGATATGCATGTCTTCAATTGCTAAATGCATTTGTGCTGGATTGTTTGTTCCTAAAGACAAACCTGGATATAATGTATAAATCACAAAAGACATTTTTGGCAAGGACGATCATCCTCATATACAGTAAATCAATACAATGTAAAGAGCTTCTAATGGATTTTGATACTATGTCAGAGAAGATCTTATTATTCAGATGCAGTGCAATGCCACCTGAAATAGAAACAAAGGTAGTTGGGACCCAGCTACAGTGCAAAATAAAAATGACAACATTTGTTTTCCCAAAGCACACCAAAGACCCTTAAATCTTTGACATGACTTCCAGAACTTTAAGCAAAGAAAAACAACTCTATCTTTCAATATTGTCCCATCAAGTCAAAGAATCTCAGTTCCCAAAGGCTTTTTACATGAATGTACTAAAATGTATTTCAAGGAATTCCATTGGCGGGTGGTAGGAACTGAGAGAACTAGTTCAACTTTCAGACCTATTTTTTGGCTTGTATTGGTTTTCCAATTTTACTCTACACAAAACACTGAACTCATCTGTCTGGCAAAAGACCTTTTAAGTAACAAGGTCAAATCCTGCCTCTGGGATGCATGCTATTCTTCCCAAGGCATTCCCAAAGCTCCCAAATCTGCTTGGATCTTATCACCATCATCTCTTAACTCAGTGGGATCCCTAGATCACATCTCTTGTGATGCACCGTGGGAAGGAAAACAGGAAAAATCCAGAGTGGAAGAGTTTTCCACTTCACCTTTCATAGATGTACCTGGATAGCCTTCTATCTGACACCCTGAAATGCTTTGACCTTCAGTATTACCAATCTTCACCAAACAGCTTGAGACAAAAGCCACATTAGCACATCATACTTAACTTATGCAGTGCAATATATTAGCACAACACACCAAATTATTAACCCACCAAATGAGTTCTGTCTGGTCAACATGTTAAGACAAAAATAAACACATATATACATACGAAACTTCTATTTGAGTCCAGGTAGAATCCTGGAAAGCCATAAAACACTCTCTGTCCTCCCAAGCCCAAGGGAGGACAGAATCTTTTGCCAGTTATGTTTTGTGTATGTTTTAATTTTGTTTGGCCAGATTTCCCACCTTGCTCATCTCCAGAGTCAGTCTGGAGCCAGGTAACACTTAAGTTGACTCTTTCTCTCTCTCCTGCCAGGTCTCTCACTGACCTAGTTAAGCACACTGTGGGAATCTAGCCAGGAAAAAGAAGTTTCTTTGCTCCTATCATTGGAAAATGAGACAGCGTTCCTTGATTAATTGATTAATTATGTGCCATCAAGCTATTTCCAACTCTTAGTGAATACGTAGATTTTCTCCACAATGATAAGATCACATGTAAAATCCTAAACCTGATAGGTTAACTGAACACCTGCAATCTTTACATGGCATGTCATAGCCAATCCAAAAAAATAAATAAGATAGTGGCCTGACTGCGCTGCCAGAACAGAAACTGTTGATTGGTCTGTTCATCTAGAGAGATCTTGTTGAAAGACCCTACCTATCAGGTTTGTGAAGTATGGGTCTTCTTTGTGGAAACCCCAGTTTACATGCAACTCCTACCTTGTTAATATTCTATAAGCAAGTCACGCTGTATTATATCAGTGCAGCCATGGCCCTTAGTAGTTTTGAATGGGGGTGTTCATCTACATTTAATTTTAGGGTTTTATAATTACACATTTCTATTCTCTTTATTTTGCAGTGTGCCACTAGAGAGCTCCAGAATTGGACAGATTATAAATACTGCTAAATTCATGAAACAAGTAAATGCAGAACCACAGCACATCTAATGCTTAGCCTGACGTGTTGTGCAAATTCAGCCTTAGAGTGATACTTGATAAGCTTCCAAGAATCTCCTGGATTACCCTGAAGTCTATTTCAAAATCCTTGCTTTTCTACAAGAGCCTGATATTTGACCATCTTAATACTTGCCAATTTTAATAATTACATGTTGCCGGTATTAGTCTCCATATTTGTGTCCAGTTTCTTTGCAGGCATGCTGTTGCTAGTGGTAACATGTAGCTTCTATAGCAGCATGAAATATTTAATTAGCTGCCAAGTAGGATAGTGATTTTTTTTTAGCATTAATCTTTCCAGCATGTACCCCTCTTTCTCCATGGAAGAAAGAATAAGTAAATGAATGTAAAATATGGATTTTTAGATTGCATTTTGCTGAGAGGAACCAATACAGATAATTGCAGTATTCCTTTGATACATATGTTCTGTATTTACATATATAAAGGAGGTGTAAATTAATATTTCTATCTCAGACACCAGAGAGAGCAGGGGGGGTTGAATTATTGTTTCTAGGTATTCTTAACAGGAAGAAGGTTTATATAAACTAGTATCCTTTTAGAAATGATATACTGTATTTTTTGGACTATAAGACATACTGGAGTATAAGACGCACCAAGATTTTAAAGAGGTAAATTAAAAAAAAAGTTTTTGCACTCTGCATGCCTTGTTTTTTGTGAAAAACTCCTGGGAGCTAGAGGAGGCAACAATGAGCAAAAAACGGCCCATTTTTTGCAAAAATGACCCTTTTTTGCAAAAAAAAGAAAGCATGCATTTGGGGGGCTTTTAGAGTGGTCTGGGAGAGGGGCAAAATGGGCAAAAAATTGGCCCATTTTCTGCTAGTTTTTGCCCTCTCCAGCCCATGCACGTCCATTTTTGTGAAGGGGCAGGGCTTCAGGAGGCCAAAAATGCTGTATTCAGTGTATAAGATGCACTCAGATTTTCACCCTCTTTTTGGGGAGAAAAAGGTGCATCTTATACTCAGAAAAATATGGTCGTTTGCATGAATATTGCGTTTAAGTTCCTCAGAATGGGATATAAAAAGTTGTTAGAAGTTCTAACTTGGCAGAATTGTTCATGTATACAGATCTTTGAGGGCTTGAACAAAGCTATACATCTCTAGGTCTGCTCACTTCCACTACACTTTATAAATGATTTAGAAATTATTACAATTCATGAAAATCTGTAAAATTAGGGAACAGTAAGGGTCCCTACTAAGGACATTTGGAATTCAATGAATTAATTGCTGCTGAGTACTCCCTCTGGGGGCAAAGAGGAAAATATCAGCTGTGAACTCCACATAGGGGTCAGGAAGGGCATCCAGCCAGTAAATGCTCAGTCGCCCTTACTCCACACCCTGAAGCAAGGGATTACAGGATCGTTAAAAGAAAAAAAAATTCGGCTGTATTTATAGGATCATTGCTTTGCATTAAAGTTGACAGGATTTTTTTTTTATATTCTCCAATCAGAACTGCACATCCTTTTCAAGCCAAGAACTGCTACTGACATTTAATAGGATAATAGTCCAAAGAGTAGGCCAAGCTAGGACAAATATAACATTGGACTTAATTCCACTCAATTTCATATAATGTAATTAGTTAATTAATTACAATTAGCAATTAGTTAAATGCAAGTATAGTAACAGGATCGTATGCTAAATAGCTTTCCCCTTCGAAATAATTTTGGAAGATTCTAGAAGTGTAACCCAAGGCTCTGTTAGTCATCTGATCTTCTAAGGTTAAAAGATGTACCTCTAGTCTATGCTTGACACAGTTTCAAGTTGTTTAGCCACAACCTGCCTCACTGTTGCCCCAGAGATGCCAAGGGTGGAACCTGAGATAATTTACAGGAAAAGTAAGAGCTCTGTTAAAAGCCATCCTCACTGAATGTCATGTCTTCTTCTTATGGCCACTTGTACTATCCGTTTTTTGTTGCGCTTTCTCTTAGACCAGGAGTCAACATCCTTAAACACTCAAAGATCCACAAAGGTCCTAATCGGAAGCCCCCCATTCAATTCTGGAGCTGACTGGAAGTCTGGTTCCCCCACCATAGAGTCTCTTCCTAGCGTGATGTCTTTTTTCCTCTGCTGACTGGAAATCCGGTTCTCCCACCATAGAGTCTTCTCCTAGCACGACATCCTTTTTCCTCTACCGGTCCTAATCGAAAGCCCTAGAAAGCCACAGCAGACTGATGCTGATGAAAGAGTCACAGGCGGCTCCACAGCCAGAGGTTGCTGACCCCTGACTTAGACTGTGAAGCAGCTGGGCTACAAATGGAACGCCAGGTCTTCAACAGTTCATTCCTCAAACCAAAAGACAGGCTAGACCAAGCTTTCTACCTCAAGATAAAAAAATATTTTTTTTAATTTGGATTCAAAAATTGATATAATAGCCAAGAGTATCTATGAGGGAAATGTGTCTGGTGGCCTCAATGCAATCTGTAAAAGGGGGTAGGACAATGCACCCTTGAAAACCTTTTTAGAAGAAGTATTTGTGTCCTTTTTTGGTATTCACTGAAACAATTAGCAATTAGCAATTTAATGGGTTTATATGCCGCCCAATCCCGGGGGGGACTCAGGGCGGCTTACAAGTACGAATAAAATAAAATAACATACAGGGGGAGAACATAAAACAATACAAACAGTTTAAAAACACAACATAAATCCGATTTAATTGGGGGTTGACCTGATTTGAGTCAGCAACCCCAGGCTTGCCGGAACAGCCAGGTTTTGGTGGCTTTTTGGAAGACCGCAAGGGTGTGGAGGGTCCGGATCTCTGTTGGTAACTCGTTCCACAGAGCCAGAGCAGCAACAGAAAAGGCTCTCCCCCGAGTGGTTGCCAGCCGGCATTGTCTGGCAGACGGCACCCGGAGGAGGCCTAACCTGTGAGTTCTTATCGGAAGAAGAAGTTGGGAGGTGTGTAGCAGGAGACGGTCTCTCAGATATCCAGGTCCAGTGCCATGCAGGGCTTTAAAGGTAATTACTTAAACTTTCATCCCCCAGGCTAATAGATGGCAAATCCGGAGTATCTTTGGGAGGAAACATCAAAAGCCCCTCGGTCTTGTCTGGATTGAGTGCCAACTTGTTCACTCCCATCCAGACCCTAACAGCCTCCAGACACTGGCACATCACTTCCACTGCTTCGCTGAGTTGGCACGGGGCGGACAGATACAGTTGAGTATCGTCCACGTATTGGTGGTACTTGATCCCGTGCCGGCGAATGATCTTACCCAGTGGCTTCATGTAGATGTTAAATAGGAGGGGGGACAGGACCGAACCCTGCGGTTGAGGGGCCTCGGGGTCGACCTCTGTCCACCAACCAACACCGACTGCGACCTGTCAGAGAGATAAGAGGAGAACCACCGTAGAACGGTGCCTCCCACTCCCACCTCCCCCAGTCTTCGCAGAAGGATACCATGGTTGATGGTATTGAAGGCCGCTGAGAGGTCAAGAAGCACCAGGATAGAGGACAGTCCTATATCCCTGGCCACCAGAGATCATCGGTCAGCGCGACCAAAGCAGTTTCAGTGGAGTAACCAGGTCTGAAACCCAACTGGAAGGGATCGAGATAGTCAGGTTCATCCAAGGACCATCGGAGTTGAAAGGCCACCACCTTCTCAACAACCTTCCCAACAAAGGGTAGGTTGGAGACTGGACGATAGTTGTTAAGAATAGCTGGATCCAGAGAAGGTTTCTTAAGGAGGGGTCTCACCACCACATTCTTTAGGGGCTGCGGGAAAGATCCCTCCTGTAGAGAGGTGTTAATGATTCTCTGGAACCAGCCTCGTGTAACCTCCTTGCTGGCAGAAACCAGCCAGGAGGGACACGGGTCCAATAAGCAGGTGGAGGCACTTACCGCTCCCATGAAACAGTCATGTCTTTCTCCAGGCTTCCATGTTAAGTATGAAAAAAAAAATCAAGGTGCTTTAATGATTTGACCTTTTATAACTACATAGCTTTATAGCTGTGGCATTTTTTTAAGGTTCATGTAACCCCCCCCCAAAAAAAGCTGTGGCTGCTTTAATTAGTAATAGAGAGATGCAATGCTTCTGCAAACTCTAAAGTACTTCTTTAAATCACTTTCAAAGCACGCATAGTCCTAACTGAATTCTCGGCCATGTCAACTGAGTATAATAGGGTGCAGAGAGAACCTTGATGTAGGAATACAAGGAATATATTAGGAGAATCATTAAAGAGAAAATACATGACAACTTAATTCTGAGGAAGGAGAGAACGCGAGGAAGAAGTTCCAAACAACCCTGCTTTGATTATGTTTGGTATAAGAGGGGGCAAAGGTAAATTGGCAGGTTTTCAAAATCCTGTTATTACAGTGTACAACAATAAAGTCAAATTCCTGTAATCAACAGTGTGTCTGTTTTCAGATCTGGCTTGTCTCAAAAGACTTCCAATGATGCAGTCAGTTACTCTAAGGAAACTCCTTAAAATAGTGGCATCTTTTTTTTTTCAGGCTGACACAGAAGGATCTATCTATTTACAGCATCTTTTCAGAATCATCTTCAAACTACACCCAGCCATAGTAAGAGGCAGCTTGGAATTCTTAGAGGTTTATGACTTCCTCTACAATGAAATCATCAAAACCTGCACAAATATATTAGAAGAGAATGGGGGGGGGGTTTAGAATTAGAAAAAGATATCTATTGGAAATTTATTGGAAACAAAACAAGGTTTATAGACTGCCAAGATGAAAATTGAATATGAAAATTGCTTTAATCCCCAATCTCCCAAGTAATGAAAGGAAATATAAGAACAACGTTCTACTCAAACAGGGATTATGTCACATTTTCACACCACTGGACATGTTCATAGGAATTTTTTTTTGCCTTTGTTTCAACAACTTCACTTCATTGCTACATAGTGGTACCCAGATGACATTGATTGACTCTAAAAGCTGAGTAGGATTAAATCTGGTTACTATATAGATTAGAGATCTCCATATAATTCCAAGGTTAGATTGGGATCCTGAAAGAACCTTCTAAAAGAAGGCAATACCAATCCTATTTCTACTGTATAACTGTTGCAAAGAAACCTCTATTAAAAATAATTGCAGAACATAATTCCCTGCCAAGCAAACATAAGCACTTTAAAGAACTAAACCGTCACTGAGTTTTTCTTATCTCTTTGTACATCAAAAACAGCCAGAGGCAATCACCAGGAAGGTACAATTGAAACTGTGAAGTGCCATCTTTCTAGCCCTACCTATCACAGAACAGAAATGGATAGATTGGATATTACCTTGGCTGCTACAGAAGAATTGGGCTTCTCCAAAAGGTCCCAGAGTTTTTTTCTCTTTTCTGCACAGCAAGTGTTATCAAATTCCTCTCCCTCCCTTTCACGCATGGTTTCTGCTTCTCTCTTGAGCTCCTCATTCATCTGTTCCTTTTTCTGGTGGTACCTTGCCTGGCAACAAGACTCTAGATAAATTTCATCAATTCCCCAATAGTCCAGTTCTTGGCTGAAAGACAAGGCGCACATTTCCTCCATCATGTGCAACTTGCCTGTGCGGTAAAAGTTCAAGATAGAAGTAAATGCCCCCGGGTGCCTATCAAAGAAATATTCGTTCTCCTCCAAGTTATAGTCATCACATATATCCATTAGGGATTCGTGAGTATTGCAATCTCTGAGTTTACCCAATCTTGTCCGTGGTAACCTGTCCAAGGTTCGCCATAAAACCTCATGTGCCAAGCCTCCCACGTTAAGCTTGACCCTTCTGGAACAAGCTTTGCTCCTGACAATTTCCATGGGATCCGGGGGCAAAGAGGTAGTAGATCGAGATCCATGTTTATTCATGCCTGCAGGCATTGCTTATCTTTAAAAAGACTGAAAGAGGTTGACAAATGATTCCTGGACTCTCAGGGTTCCAGACAGGTTCTCTTCATCTGTTTTCCTGCTCCTCCATGCCTGTAAAGAAAATAATCCACAGAATTACTGGTAATTTCAGCAAATTAAATGGAAAGCTTCTTCCTTTGTTTGCAAAACTGCCTGTTTGTTCAATTAATCAGGGAGATATACAAATAGGTCCTTTAGTTTGCTCCAAGGAGCAGCAGAGACAGGAGATTGGCTGTCAGATTCACAGGCTGCTGTTCAGTGTCATGGTGCTGAAACTGAACGAAAAGTCCTAAAGAAAGTGAACTGAAGGGAGAGGATGTTAATAGGAGCTTTTAGCCCCTGAGCTAACAAAACCTTAGTACAGACTTTGTCCAATTCCATACATTTTAGTGATAGGGAGCTATCCACTATCTAAAGTGCTGAAGACAAATTCTTGACATGTCTTCTCCAAAGATCTGTGCTTTGTTGTTCTGGAAAAGCTAGATCATTCTCCTAAGTCCAGCATCCATTTTAATTCATTTCAACTTTATCAAAAGCATTCCAGAATTTTTTCATTTTTACCTTTTAGATTTAAAATTAAGATAATTTTGTGGGCATGTTTGAACAGATAAGCGCATAAAGTGTCACCCCAACCAATCATTCAAGCCATGTTAACATTTGTCATTTTAATGCCAGTTAGCCTTTTTCTGCCCTTTTGCAGTTCCTTCACAGACACATATAAGCAGAGGTTCCAAGCAGGAGCTTGTTTCTTGATAGGATGTTTTCTATTATCATTAGAAGTTTTGGGCTTTGGGAAAATAGTGTGTGGGAAATTAGGCCTATGGAACAAGCTAAAGGATCTGTTAGTTTACTACCCTGAGGTAATATGATTCTCAGTGTTTCATCCAGAAAGGCCAACAATTAAATATCTTTACCCATAAAGTATATATGCTATAGAAAAATATAAGAAAATACCAAACTATATATTCTGTTATTCAAATATGTACTTTTTTGTATACAATGTTAAGAAAACACATTATATGCTATATTATACTTTCCCTGGGAGAGGGAAAGAAGATTTTGCAATAATGCTGACATAAACTGTAGATCAACTTTTCCCATGGCCTTTTTGTTTTGCAGATATGAATACAATTACCTACTGATTTCAAATGATCTATCTGATCATCTGTCCACTAAAATGCATGCATTTTCAGACTGAAATATCAATATGTATTTTGTATTCACTAGTTCTAAAATATCAAAGCATTGCTCATTTCACCCGTGCATTTAGCTACATTTTCCACATAAATTCTCCTTTCCAAAGGGATGAATTATGTTTTAAACACTGAACAGATTATATTTAACAATTTCAGGAAAAATGGACATTTCCCCATTTACTCCCTCCATGTGCACTTCTCATCTTTTTGTAGCAGCCCAGGCTGACATTAACAATTTACAATAGTACATCTATTAGCAGCCTTGCTTTTAAAACTTACACAGCCTTTCTTCTACACGAAGAACATCTAACACAAAAGAAAACCATGGTACTTTCACAGCATTATATTCCTACTCTCTGGAAGTGGTAGCTTTTTCAATGCAATGGCAAACTGGTTGCAGTCAAAACAAACCCCCAGACATATGTTGTGCACACACACATACACACACACACACACACACACACACACACAAATACACATAGAGAGAGACTCATAATGTGCATAGGAAAACCATCCATTCCCTCCCCCCTTCAGTATTTTAAACATCCTTACACAACCCATCTCAGTTAAGGAAGGTTACCTATTTTAAAGATTGCCCTACAGGTAGCTCGCAGGATGACAAAACATCAGGGCGGAGAGGAGAGGCAGACTTTTGAATAATGTGCTATTAAAAGATCTGTAATGCTTTGCATGAAATGGGGAAGATGGGATTTTAAAAAATTTAATACCGTCTTGTGGGAGGAAGACAAAAGCTAAACCATACTGGTTAAATTTGTAGGAGACTGCATCAGCAGAGGTTGAAAGAAGAGCCAGGATGGAAAGGGGTGTGTATGTGTGTGTCTATGTCTGTGTGTGTATTCATAAATGCATTTGTGGCAAACAGGGTGTGAGGCCATCAGCTACGCGCTTCCAATGGTGGAGGGAGCAATTAGGCTAGCGTGGTAGGGAGGACAAGAAGCTAAACTGAGTTTTTAGCCTAATGGAAACAATGATTTGCATATCTCTCTAATGATCCTCTGGAAGGAGAGAACCCTTCCTCTCCACCAACGGGGGAATAGAAGAAGTCGTCATAACAACACAATATACATGTGTGCATGTATGCATATTGATATGTATATATTTGGAAACGCCGCCAACCTCGGGATGCCTGCCTGCCTGCCTGCCTGCCTGCCTTCCACCCTTCCTCGCACTGTTGCTTTTTCCCAGATGGCCTCAGCCACAAGATCCAGCGATCCTGGATCCTGGAGGAGCAGAAACCCTCCAGCCTCTCCCAGCCCAGATTCCCCGCGGCCGCCACAGCGTTGTGCCTCCGGATAAGGCGAGAACGCCGGCTCCCTCACGGCCAACGCCGAGCGATCGCGGGAATCTCTTCCCTCCGCCGCTACCCCGCAATTTCTCCTCTACCCCCGTCCTCACCGTCTCTCACCTCGCCACTTACTTCCTTTCCCACGACCCCAGAGCAACGCCGGAGCGGTCTGTCGGCGGAGAGGCGGACATCGGTTAGAGGGAAGCTACATCCTGCTTCAGCCGAAGAAGGCGGCGAGATCAGCAAAGCGGGCACGGCGGGTATCTTCCCTGGCGAGCCGGGGAGGCGGAGTGGAAGGTGGCGGCAGACGGGGAGAGAGGGGGGGTGGAAACCCCCCCCCTCCGCTCATCAAATCCCGGGACAACCGAGCAGATGGGGAGGGGCGTCACGTGTCCCCCCCCCAAGTCTAAACCCTACAGCTGGTTCCCGAAAGGTAGATCGTTGAGAAGGAGAAGCGGGGGAAACAACCCATCAGGCCCCTCAAATGGATCTTTTGAACTCCCGGACTTCGGCTTCAGATCCACCGAACGTGTGAACGGGTTCCCGGGCACCCTGAGAATCAAGAAGCGCTCCAAGGCAATTCCTCTCTCTCCCTTTTCTGTTCCCCCCCCCTCTCGTTTCTTAACGGAGATCAACAAGTCCGGCGAGCCTCCGTCTCCCCCTCGCAATTCTGTCCCAGAGTTTGCTGCGGACGGGGAATTGGAAGTTGAACGCGGGAAGAAGGGAAGAAAAGAGCGCCATCTCGAGTTCGGACGCGGCATGGCGGGCGAGAGGTTTAACGCTTGGCCTCTCCTTTGGAGGGGTTGCGACAAGAGGGAAGCCAGCAAAATGCGCCAGGTTTAATGTGGACATGGATCAAGAGTCAAAGACAGGTCAAGGCTTTTTTTTTTTAGTTTAAAGCGGGGATTAAACCATCTTTGGATTCCAATTGTCCTGTGTAGGAAGTTAAAACCCATCCCTCTCCTAGAAGAATGAAATATCCTAGGTAATATTTAAAAGGCAGAAATATTATATTTCCCTGGATGAGAAATGGAGAAACATGCTTTTAGGCAGGAAACAGATTCACTCTTAATAGTTCCCACCACCATCTGTCAATGGGCCATTAAGGCCTGAGCCAGTCTATTCTACATAACAAAGATCTATCCCATTTCATTGGCCTTCATTGCACCACCCACCAAGTTTCATCCATGCTAACTATGACCTCTGACAGCAACCACTCAGGATACTCTTCCTGTGCCCCAGGAAGTTCAAAGCCCAGAGAGGGCATAAAACCCAGGGACTCTCAGCATCTCTACCCTTTTTTCTGCTCGGGAACTCAAGCCATGTGATTCTGCTCAGGAGTTCAAGCCATGTGATCCTGTCCACCATTAAAACCATCTTTCCAAACAGCCTCCATGTTTCCAGTGTCTTTTTCCCCACTTGGAACTGAACCCGGCTGGATATTTCTTCCAACACCTGGAAGAAGAGGCGGAAGTACTCTTGTTCAGAAACAGAGCCCTGGTATTCAAGACAGTACAGAAAAAAACACATTTTATTTTCTACCTTGTCATCTTAACAGGCAGGGGCAGTGGAAGACTTCCTCTGTCAGACATCCTGAGAACTTGCTATCAATTCTTGCAGCTGCTCTGCTAGTTCAGACTGTCTACTGAGCTGGGCTTGGCTCTCGATGGACATGTAGTAATTTTTTGCAGCAGAGAAAAGCATTGGAAGAGGCCATGGAGGCTGTTGGACAGACAGGCTGCTTAGCAAAATTTCAGGCGCTTGGGCTGCCTTTCTTTTCCTTCAATTTGAGCCTTTCCCCCCAGCGTCAACATAGTGGAGTTGTCATTAAAGCTGCAACTTTAAAAACAGGTGTGGGAGCAGATTGGGAGGAGAGCAGAGGAGATGCATGTTTTGGAACAACAGCAGTCAAATGAAAGAAGGTGTTTTTCCTTCAGAAGGATTGGATAGTCTAAAACAGGGGGAAAGAACTGTCGTATCACCGCAAGACAAGGCACAACATAAAAAGGGTGCAGGAGCTTTTAAATGCTGGCCGTTAACAGAAAAAAAAGATCTCAGATAGAAGAGACTCGAGACAGAAACAGTCTTCAGAACTCTTGATGCATACTAACAGTACTATAGAGCAAAGGTCTCTAACTTTGGCAACTTTAAGCCTGGCAAACTTCAACTCCCAGAATTAAAAAGCCAGCAAAATCTGGGAGTTGAAGTCTGCCAGACTTAAAGTTGCCACGGTTGGAGAGCCTTGGTATAGAGCTGTGATGGCGAACCTATAGCATGCGTAGCCATTTGTCAGGGCACGCGAGGCGATGCCCTGTCAGCTGACCAGCACACACTTCGGCCTTCTTTTGAGGCCATTTTTCGCTCTCCGGAGGCTTCCCTGAAGCCTCCAAAGCCCGAAAAACCAGCCCTATGGTTTTTCAGGAACTGCTTTCTGGTTGGCTCATAGGACCGTTTTTTGCCCTACGGAGCCTTCAGGAGGCTTTCCTGAAGGCTCCAGAGGTCGAAAATCAGCCCTATGGACAAACTGGAAGTCACCATTCCCGAACCTCCGGGTTCCCCATAGGTTTTTTTTTGCCCCCCCCCCCCCCGGAGGCTTCAGGGAAGTTCCTGAAGCCTCCTGAGGGCATCTGGAGACGGCGGGGGACTGTTTTCGCCCTCCCCAGGCTCCTAGAAAGCCTCTGGAGCCTGGGGAAGGCAAAAAAACTGCGGCAAAAGCAGGGGGGTGCTGAGTGGGTGCGTGCATTATGGGTATGGCACACTGGCACACGACCCCCCTGTGCTCCCCCCACTTTTGGCACCGCAGCCGAAAAAGGTTTCCATTACAGGTATAGGGGATATATACAGTGTATATATATATATACACACACACACACACAGACACACACACACACACACAGACACACACACACGAGATTTAACAAACTCCCAGTTCAGGATCCATTGCTTTTCTCTTAAATCTGGGTGAACATAATTGGGTACAGTTTAGAAAAGAACTTGTGACAAGGCCAACTCCTTGTTCTGTCCAAAATCCACTTTAAAGCATTCCAGGCAAATGGTTGATCACATCCAGTGAAGACAAGCCCAACCCCTTTCCTAATAATTGATTGCACTATCAAACTATTCTTGCTTTTCATAATTTAAAACCATTATTCATGTACTACAGCTTGGAATAAGAAGCAGCAGCTCTTGATCATCTTTTGTGTTATGTTTGTTTATGTCCTTGAAAAGTGCTTCTATACCCTTCCCTCATAGTAATCTTTTCTCAAGGTTAAGTTTACCCCATTCCTTCTGTCTTTTTTACTGTATATTCACCTCACTTCTCTAATCCATCAAAAGCATTATTATTTTCTTTTTGGGTATTTTTTAAACTATTAGTTCTAACACCCAATTTTGGTCCATAAGCAAATTTGATACTGTTTTTTTTAACATCATTTTATATGGTTTGTTTAGCTTTGGTTTACTACTAAAAAGTGTGAACCTAGCTATTGTGACTGGTAGACCATATTTTATGATTAGGCTTGTTAGCCCAGTTCTGTGGGGGGTTTTAAATAGTACTTTTATGGTTGTGAAATGTAGATTTTGCATGATATTTTTAATAAAGCTGTTTATACATATAAATAATATAGATTAAATATTATTAACATCATTATGTTGAGATAACAGACCATTGAAAAATTAAAAAGAAAAAATATATATCAGTATTATGATTTAAAACTGCAGTGTTAATGAGCATAACATTATTTAGCTTTTTCACCCAGAATTGAATATAATGCTTAAAAGGATGCAGGTTGCATCCAAGTATTTGTTGTATGATAAAGTTTTGGTCTTAAGCTCATTACTTGGTATTAAAGTCTCCACTTTGATGTATATTAAAGTAATGCATTATTACTTAACATTGTGCATATTGAAAAAGAAAAAAGGAAGACAAATTTGACAGTAATTAAATACAAAAAAATGCTATACTTTCCCGTTTTAGGCTTCTTGTAAGTTGCAATATTTGTAAACATTTGGGCCCCTTATGAGCCCGACTGCGAATGTTTATTTTTGTTGTGCTGTGTGATGATCCAGCTCTGTATTGTCCACCTGCTGCCCATTCATTTGCCAAGACCCAATCCATTCCAGCTTTCATAGCCTTTTGTGGGTTTGTTAGCTTACAAGACACCGGAATGGAGAAAATCAGTCAAACAAAATGGAGGCTGCACCCTCTTATCCTTCCCCGTCTTTTAGATATGACCATAGTCAGACCCAGTTCATCTCTTTGCCTAATCCCATCAGACCCAAACTGCTTGCCCCAGACAAAGCTCCCCTGAAAGTCCATCTGAGCCAAACAATAGAAGCCCCCTCACCAGCTCAGCCCCTGGGATGCCTTTACAAGGAAATTGCAACACAGAGAAACTCCAACCTTCCGTCGGTGGAATTCTGGGACTGGAAGTCCACACATCTTCAAGTTGCCAAGATTGAGAAACACTGATCGTTCACAGTGTTTCTCAACTTGAGAATCGTAAGATGCATGGACTTCAACTCCCAGAGTTCCCAACCCTGCCAGTCAATTCCCCAATTGAAGTCCTTGCATTTTAAAGTTCTCAAGGTTGCTCTGTCAGTGATGGCCTCCACATTCCATCTCCTTTAACAATGGACTTCCTCAGCTCTGCTATCCCCCACTAAATGCCCATTTGCCTGACAATAGAACTCACCACAGGTACAAGGATGTGTAGAATTTCTCCAAACTGGTGCACACATTGTATCTCTTGGATTTCCCACCTTGTAGCCCACTAATTCCATTCAGGTAGTCCTTTCTTAATGACTCTTCAAAGCTACAATGGTGCTGAGCAGTCAGTCCTCAGATTTACAGCCATTGTAGTATCCAGCAGTCACTTGATTAAATCTGGGCACTGGGCAGTCCACCCACATTTACAACTGGAACTGAGCTTCAATTCCACCCCACTCCACCTTTCTTTCTCCCATCTCTGCCCTCTGGTGACCCTGCTGCCCTGAGCCAATATTGGGAAAGTTATGCCTAGCCAGCAGCTGCCCCTTAAAGGGCTAGTCATGCATGACTCAGCAGTGGGAGAAAAAAGATGGCGAAGGTTAGTTGGGATAACATTGGATGATTCCCTACTTGTGAATGGAGGCAAACGTTCTCTAGGGTCATTCTCTATCTGATAGGAATGTGGAATGAGCCTCAGTCAGGTTTCTTTGTTAGCAGAAAGAAAGAAAAACAGCACAGCAATTTAGGGTTAGAAGGCTACTCAGAGGTCATCTAGTCCAACCCCCTGCTGCAGCAGGAAACCTTACATTGTATGGATTATTTTGGTCCCTCTAACAGAGAGGAAAATTGCCAGAAAGGATAATGAGTTTACTAGGATAAGACTGCCATGAAGAGGAAGGCAGAGATAGTCCTTGACTTATGCCTACAATTGAGCCCAAAATTCTGTTTGCTAAGCAAGAGCTTCACCACATTTTACCCAATCCATGACATCTCCTGGTGAGTGACATCAAATTGGCCATGCCCACTCTGTCACATGACCGCCAAGACACTCCCCTCCGGTCACATGGTCACCAAGCCACTCCCACCGGGTCACATGACCGCCAAGTCATTCCCACCCAGTCACATGACCGCTGAGCCACTCCCACAAAACAGGCCACACCTACAGAATACGTTCTAAAAAATTTTGAAACCCACCACTGGGTGACAAGGAAGGTGCAGGGCAGTGGTGGGTTTCAAATGTTTTTAGAACTTCTTCTGTGGGTGTGGCCTGCTTTGTGGGAGTGGCTTGCTGGCCATGTGATGGGTGGGAGTAGCTTGCCAGCCATGTGACAGGGTAGGAGTGGCTTGCCAGCCATGTGAAAGGGTGGGCAGGGCAAACTTGTAAAATGTGGTGAAACTGACTTAACAACGCTCTTGCTTAGCAACCAAAATTTTGGCTCAGAAACTCTGGCATTTGAAGCACGCAATTCTTAAAGCTGTCAAGTTACAAGACCCTTGCACCCCTAATCCTTTAGAAAAAGAAACTCCAGGGGTGTTCAAACTTGACAGCTTTAAGACTTGTGACTTCAACTCCCAGAATTCCTCCTCTCGCTCTTCATTTTGATGATGTGAGGACGGGTGGGGAGAGGAAGCTGGAACCGGTTCTAAACGGAACTGTAGATTTGTGGAACCTTTTCTATAGAAGAGGTTAGAACTGGCAGGAACCCACCTCTGGTGCAGGGGTAAGCAGAGTACAGGCCAGTGGTGGCGCAAGGGGTAGATAGGAGCAGGACAGAAGTGAGGGGGGACTTGAAATGGAGATGAGCTTTCTCCTCACACAGGAGAAGTGTGAGGTCAACCACAACCAGGACTACCAAAATTGCCATTGCTAAGCAGTACAGTCATGTGGGATTTTGTGCCTCATAGCCACTTTGCATAGTGAAGGATATTTTGTTCCCAATTAGGGTTATTAAATAAGGATTATCTGTATAAGTCTCTGCTTTTTGGAAGGCAGACAGGGTTTTTCTCATTGTATATTGTATTGCTGTGTGATGGGAATGAGGTTGCAGAGTTCTGGAAGGGCTTTCATGATGGAGATGAAAGATTATTATTTTTTAACAAAATCTTCCTGAAAAGAGAACACAACTACAGTATCACAGTGATGTAAGATCATTCTTCCTCTTGAAGAATGGTTTCTCTTGGGGAACTTCTTTTATTTTAAAGGCATTTCTTTGATGTATATAAAGATACAGGACAGCAGCATTAAGAGCATCGTGATATACAGCAGGAGCAAGGAAGATACGTCTGTTCAGATCAGTGGTGGGATTCAAATAATTTAACAACTAGTTCTCTGTCCTAGTGACCAGCTGGGTGGGTGGGGCTCAGTGGTCATGTGACTGGATGGGCATGGCCAACTTAACATCACTCAGGTCGGTGGGCGCTTTGCCTTAGCTGTTACAATAATAAGGGTTAACCAGAGAGGCGGTTTCTGTAAGCAGGGCAATGAAGATTAGGCTAGAAGCAACACCAGAATGTTTCCTTCCTGCCTTCCTTACAGGATTAGCCCTGTAAAGTGGGGAAAAACAAAAGGAGATTTCTTCCAACAACCGGTTCTCCAGAATTGATGGTGAAAGATACTAGGAGTTGTGGTTCAGCAACATTAGAAAACCAGAGATTCCCACATTCCTGCAGTCTACAATTCTGCTGCATTTGTATATCATAACTATGGGCAGACAACCTCCTTCCTCAAGGCAGCCATTAATCAGTTAAACCTCCTTACTTATTGTTCTAGCATCATTACCTGAGGGAACATTCTTGATTTAGTTGTAAAATACCTGCTTTGCATGAAGAACATCCTAAATTCTATCCCTGGGCTGGGGCTACTAAGCTTAAGTTCTTTTACATGAAAAACATGTTCATCGCAGCACTTTGGTTTCCTTTTGTTGATCAGACTGAATTTCTGATTCTGACTAGGGCTCAAGAACTTTTTTTTAAAGTCACCAATGGCATTTTGTACAAAACAGATCAAGAAAGTGAAGGAGCTGTGGTGGCCCAGTGGTTAGAATAAATTATTGCAGGCTAACTCTGCCGACTGCCAGCAGTTCGATCTTCCGTGGCTCATGGTTGACACAGCCTTCCATCTTTTAGAGGCCGGTAAAATGAGGGCCCAGATTGTAACGGGCAATAGGCTTACTCTGTAAACCGCTTAGAGAGGGTTGTAAAGCTCTATAAAGCAACATATAAGGGCTATTGCTATAATGCTATACTGTGTTGGGGGATGCAAATACTTCATAGGCATTGTATTCTAAATTACTGGTGCAAATGTAATGAGTCTTCCTAATGTAGATGCACAGTGTTATGAAATGCAGAGCATAGAGGGTATGCATGCCTATCTGGAGCTTTACTATCCAGTTTTCATAACTTATGCTGCTTTGTATATATTTTAAGGTAATAAATGTAAGCTATAATTCTAATTCTATATAAATATTTAATGCTTCTAGCACTATGTTATGGACAAGTCAGCCAAAATAACCTGGAAACATGTGCACATTGGGAAGAGCTGTGGTGAAAAGGGGTTTGGGGTAATTGAATACATTAAGCCTTCAGACCACAAGTCCCTGAACAGCTATAAGTATTTGTTGCATTGCTGGCTCATTCATGCTGAAAGGTCTCTGATAGATGCTGCTCCATGTCAAACCACCAAAGGCTTTCGTTAAAGAGCCACTGGCTTGTCAGGAAAGTTGGGCTTCACATTAGGTAATCTTCTCCTGAATCAAATGCTTTTAAATAATGATTAATCTAAGGGAAATTGAACATTTTGTGATGGGAGTGCTTGCTTGAGAATATCTGTATCAAAATGTACTTCATGGACTTATAACTGGAGGTTTTCATATGTAAGTAAGATGAGAGATGGAAGAGAAGATATGGAATGAGGGTGGTCTTGGTACAGCACTTGGAGATCACCAGGTTGGGAAATGTGAATACACTCATTTATTCATTTGTGTCCTCTAATACAGTAGTCTCCAACCTTGGCAACTTTAAGACTTGTGGACTTCAACTCCCAGAGTTCCTGGCTGAGGAACTCTGGGAGTTAAAGTCCACAGGTCTTAAAGTTGCCAACATTGGAGACCACTGCTCTAATAGAAAGGAAAACCTCCACCCTGTAATTTGTTAAAAAAATATTTAGGTATTCTTGAGATGAATAAATATGATCCTATCCAAAAGAAAGTTTGCAATAAAAAAACAAGGCCAAAACTTCATAAAATTGACATCGTTTATTTATGCTTGGGCTTGTTACTTGAAGCATAACATTTGTTCCAGGCCAGGAAAGGACATCCTGCATTGGCACCTTCTGAAGTGAGCATTGAGTGCTTCTGTACCGGAGACAAATTCCTTGTGTGTCTAGTCACACTTGGCCAAATAAAGTATTCAATTCACCTTCTGAAATGGGATTCAGTTTCAGGTAAAAATAGGACTGCATCATGATTGTTCCGGTAGTTCTGTTTAAAAATGTAATTGCTAAAAATTAAAAAGAAAATATGCTTTTCCCCTGAGAAATGTAAAAGCAGCCCATGAATTTACATATATTAAAGATAAATGTAAATGTCTAAGAACTGTCTAAGACTGTTCTTTAAAGCTGCTAGGTAGAATTATGGGCTACTGCAGTGGTTCTCAACCTGTGGTCCACCGACACCTGGGGAGGGGGACTCACGATATCATCACAGAGGGTCTGTGAAGGCTTGAAGAAATATTGTGATTTAAACCTTGAGTCTTGGGGGTCCATGGCTACAAAAAGTATTTAAATGTTGTATCCATGGTGAAGAAAAGGTTGATAACCACTGGGCTATTGGCTTCACCTTCTTAGGTCCTATCCTTTATGCTAAATATATTCAGAGTAATCTTTTCTTTCAAAGTTATCTGAACACTCTGCTTTAAGATGTAAAAGAACTGTCACTCAATGTCATGTAAAGGGTTTCATCTGAAGCCCTGGATTTAACACCAGATTCTGAAAGGTTACTAATTATAGGGCCATGAACAATATTTAGTATACTGTTTGTGGTGTAATGGTTAGAGCAATAGACGGAATGGATTATGTGTGTGGAGCAGTGGTGGTATTCAAGCCAGTTGTGACAGGTTCTGGAGAACCTGTAGCGGAAATTTTGAGTAGTTCAGAGAACCCGCAAACAGGCTGCCCCCGCTCCCACTGCCTCCCAGCATCCCAACTGATCTTCTTTTGATGCCCTGAACAGGAGAACAGAGCTGAAAAGCAGGTTAGTGGGGTGGGGAGGGAATGGGGATGTTGCAGTAACCTTTCCCTGCCACGCCTACAAAGCCATGCCCAAGGAACGGGTAGTAAATTTTTTTAAATCCCATCACTGGTTGGAGGCGGGATTTTGACCACTATTTTTCAGACCTACCTTATAGAAAAGTTGTGAATATAAAATCCATGTTTTCTACCTTATGCTTTCTGGAAAACAAACATGCTTATCTATACATATATAAAGGCAATAAAATGAAGTGGACTGAGAATGCTGGTAAACAAATATATATTAAATGTGCATAGGCATGAATCTGATTCTAAAGCCTTCAGACATTTCAAATTCTCATTATGGATGGGAGCTTTATGGAACACCCCTTCATTTCCAAAAGAGCTCTCCTCAAAAGCCTGAGATTTGATCAGATAACAGAGATATAAAAATTTGGAAATGCAACAACAGAAAAATGAAATTATGAGTTCCACATCCAATAAAATTGTGTTTATTTTAGGAAAGGTATATCTGTCCTTTCTACAAAACATTCAACAATACATGGTGATAAGAAAATAAAACCAGTTAATCCAACTGAATTAACAATTTAAACAACTAAAGAGCAATAGCAGCATAATAAACAATTGTGTAAGAGTATCCTATGAGATTTCATGAAAACAGTTTTAGATCAGCATTTTTTTCAAACTTGGTAATTTCAAGATTGAACTCCTGAATAGTACCTTAAAGTCCACACATCTTAAAGTTGCCAAGTTTGAAAAACACTGATCTAAATCAATTTTGAACAGGACACCTCATTGATTTTTCACTTTGGTGTTTTGTTGTTTTTCCCCTAAAGCTTTTATTTAATTCTGAGATTATTTCTTTGTTCTGTTAAAGATATGTGTCAATTCTCATTTAAAAGAAATGTTTTACAATAGTATTTGCTTATTTTTGTTTTATAACAGCATCTACAAATATTTCCAGAGGGAAATTAAACAGCAAAAACTACGTAGACTCTTAGGATTTTAAAGAAGTAATACATTTATTATAGCATACTTTTTTTGTAAACTGCAGTCTCCAAAGACTGCTTGCTTCTGTTTGATGCTGGAAAATGAAAGTCTAGCTTTAAGGGGAAAATGTAATAATAACAACACCGGGAAAGTGTGTGGTTTGGTTTTCCCATAGAAGTGATTTCTGTAGTTTTTGCCCTGGACTCAGGTATAAACATACTTGGTATGCCATTTAAAGTGTCGGGCTGTGTCTGAAAAAGAAGCTGCTGTATTCTATTTTGGAGTCCCCAACAATACTGCCTGTTAGGAAATGGGCCCCAAAAGCAGCAGGGGAGTGAGTGAAGCTTCATTTGTCCTTGCGCAGGTCGAGGTTGTGCGCAAAACTATCCCCACTCCCCCACCCACAGTCCTTGGAAGTTTTCTTCCGTGAAACTGAACCCTGGTGCCAGAAAGTTTGGGGACCACTGCTCTATACAATCTGTTGAAGATCCTATGAAGCAGTGTTTTTCACACTTGACAGCTTTAAGACATGTGGAAATAAGCCCCCCAAATTGAAGCCCACACATCATTCCAACTGCTTTTTCAAGAGGCAACTGGACTTACTGGTTTTTCTTAGAAGACTTTACGCTCCTCATGCAAGAAGCTTCTTCAGCTTCTTAGATGAGAATCGAAACTAAGAAAAACCAGAAAATCCAGTTGCCTCTTGAAAGAGCACCTTTGGGACTACCATAACCTGGATAACTAAGAATCACCATAGACAAACCCACATGTGAAGTCTGAAAAATATGGCTGTAAGTAAGGTACATATGGAATGGAAGGATTCGTCCTGCTGGTTATATTGGCTAAATTGTTGTATATACTAACTGTAAAGTAAGACTAATTAAACATAAGGGCTAGAGTCTTATTTTTCATGAAGTCATACCGGTTTCAAAGTAGACGAACCTAGCTATCATGGTTTGTAAACCATGGTCTGGGATTTGGATGTATGAATTTTGTGTGTATATATACCTAGCAATTCCATTGGACCAATCCATGCTGTTTTCTTAGCAACATTTTTGGCAAATGCCAGTGCCTTTTTCCTAGGTCTGAAGGAAAGGGACTGGCCCAGGGACACCCTAAGACAGGCCTAGAACTGGGTTTCCAGCCCTGTATCTTTAACCAAACAGATACCAAAATGGCTGTCTTTTGTGAACTAGGTCACTTTGTTGTTCAATAAGCCATAATCTAACCCTAGTATAGCATGAAATGCAGTCCAGATACTCTTATAGTCTTATAGTTAAAATAGTCTTATTTAAACATATGAATTGCTGCATAATTCTATTGATGCTCAGTAAAGTGTGCTTGCAAATAAGTAGGGATAAATTGTAATCCTAAAGTTAAAGTTGAAAATTAAAGCACAAACATACACATACACATATAGACACACAACCTGCCACACAACATATTTACAAAGCTATTTTTAAGGAACCCAGTATTGGGTTGTCTCATTAAGGCTGGAAATGGAAAGACTGGTGTTTTCTTGGCAACAAAATGAGAATAGTTTCCTTTTGTCTTTTTTCCAGAATATTTTTTTCACCTTCCTTTCATTTTCTGTGATTTTCTGGTGGTCTTAGGTATAAAGATAAAGGTTCCCCTCGCACATATATGTTGTTGCATATGAAGTTAATGCCATTTGGCCTACTCGAATACCATTTTCCAGTCTTCATGTGATATTTCTGGGTGCTGCAGTTACTTGCTGCTAGCATTTCTTTTCCACATTTATTTGTCTGGAATATTTGGGAGCTGGGATGAAATTGACAAGAGTTCTGCCATTTTCTATTTCTCAGCCAGGTGATAGGAAATATGGCAAACTAGACTGCAATTCTTCTGTAAGGCTTGTAAACCTGTCCAAAAATAGGCCAGCCAATAGGTCAGGAGCTTACTGATAGCTCACTCCACACTCCAAATCCCTACTTTAATCCCGCCATCATTCAGCTGGACCAGTGTTCGCCCAGTAGATTTGTGTTCTGAAATAGCCCACATAAAAGCCATCACCTGAGGCACTAACACATATTCTCCCAGGCTGCCCTGCCACAATTTAAGGAAAGTGGTTATTGGTGGTTTATCCTGATAAGAGTTGACACTGGGTGAGAAGGAAACAAAGGTGGCAGAAGTAAGGAGGTGAAGAAAAGAAGATGGAAAAAAGACAGCCAATAGTAGAAGCCTTAAAGGTCGTCTGCTGTCAGTAATGGGCATCCAAGAAGGCATTCACTATGCCACTTCTCCCCACAGCTTCTTGTGTGGGCAATTCTGATTTGTTGTCAGAGCAGAAGAGATGTTGGTAAAGTGTAGTCAGCATTTCTTTAAGCGGGCAATAGCTTAAGTTAATTCCTGTGCTGAATAACTGCACTTTAATACTGGGGTATTACCCTGCAAAAATATGATCAAAAGTATCAGCAACTTGCAGAATAACATAACATGCACTTTCATAGATAAGCAGAAATCAGCTTCTCTAACTTGATGTTTTCCAGCTGCATTAAACTATAATTCTCAGAATTCTCAGCCACTACATCTGGAGGACCAGATGAAAAAGACCAACGGAGCGCTGGACCAGAATATTTTTCTGAATTCAAACTGATTTTTAAAAAGTGCTTTTGCCTTTTCTTTTTTTTTTTTAAACACAGAAAGGAATTTCAGTTAAAATCCATATAAAAGGAGTGTGGTGTTTTGCATTAATTCCATTATGTTTGTACCCAACGAGAAATGAAGTATGCTGGTAATTCATTGTAAAGTATTCCTCCTATGATCTACACACACACACATACCTCTTGTTTTCTACAAGGATTTTTTTTTCAGATAAGAAGTCATTGTAAGCTGAGAGGCTACAGAGTGATGGAGAGAGGTCAAACTGAAAAAGTAATGGCCTCACCCACAATAGCTTATATTAGACAGATTTCTTCATGACTTCTGAAACATCCTGAGAATGAGGTAGAAAAACTTAAGCAACTTTCACAAGGTGGAGAACAGTTTCAGAAAATTGAAAAGCAGAATGTGGTCCAATATTAGACATTTGCCATCCTTTTAGTAAAGGGACCCCAAAATTAATTCCAACGGTAACTAACAAACATTGTTTGTTTGCAGATTATGCACTAGACAGAATGACTGGAGAAATGGATCATCACTTTACTGGTCTTTCAATTTATATCGTATTCTGACATCCGTTTCTGGCTGCAGCATTCCAAAACCATATCTCTCCTTGTCAAAGCCTGGTATCTCCTGAGCAGGATCTATCAGTTCCAAATCAAAACAGTTTAAGAGGTGGAAAACAGATCTGTAAATAGGAGAAAGCAAAAACAAATCAGTATAGCCAATGATATTGACTTTGCATTTTTATTGTGCTTTAATATCAAGAAGTAGAAATACCTAGCCTCAACACCAAAAAAGAAGGGATATTTAAACAAACATTGCAATTGTAAAATTAGGCTGTACAATTGTAAAACAAGGTGCAAATTTGCACCTTGAGTCCTTATCCCATTGAAAGTAAATGTGATCTTATGCAGCTTTGCTCAGAATAACGTGTGGCTTTATTGGATATTTCTAAAAGACACTGGTAGCCAGAGGTGCGATTCTTAACAAATTTATCCAGCAGTAAGATCCAGAAAACCTTTTTTTTTAACAAACTATGGCTTGTAGCCACTTCACACCCAGAAAAGCAGGCACAACAAATCCTCAGTATGCAGGAGCTGGGATATTTGTAGGCAATCAGCGTAAGCTCTCCAAATGGATTACTAAATGAATCCTTGAAATTTTGCTAAGGCAAAATTGAATAACAGACCAACTACCAAACTAAGGGTAGGCTATTACTAAAACAGTGAACAGTGATCTATTCTGGGGTATATAAGGAAACTAACGTCTGCTGCCTGCTTTGAATTGCAAAGTAACACCAGACATGGACGTCAAACAGAACTTGTGGTTGACATTCATTTTGTCTCCTTTCAGTCTGATGGATCACAAGATGTAAATTTTATTTATGTGCTCATTTCATGAGAAGTTACTCTGGCTGGTTATGAACAGTGACCCTGGAACTAATGGATGAAGTAATATCATCTGAGTAATGGATTAAGACTTCATCAAGAGTTCTAAAAATAGATTCACTCCATATTCACATCATAAAACCAAATCAAATGAACATTTCTGTTTGCTTTTTTTGCCTTTAAGAACTTTAGCTTCTGCTACAAGCCAACCCTAGCTTCTTTTAATGGATATATTATGTTTAGAGATGGCTATTTTATCAGTGTTATGCATCCACTTACAGTTTGATGTTATTAACTGCAAAGAACTTTCCAATGCAGACATTTATTCCTGCTCCCCATGGCATATTATAATATTTGAGCCTTTGTCCTCCTTTATAGAAGTCTTTTTTTTCTGTGCCATCTGAATTGAGAAACCGGTCATATATGAACTTCTGAAAAAACAAGTTCAGGTAAATGTTCCTTTTCCTTTGAAATAACTAATATTTAAAAAGAAACATCCTACTTAGGATATTGTCGATCAGAAAGGTCAGCAGTTCGGCGATTCGAATCCCTAGTGCCACGTAACTGAGAGAGCTCCCATTACTTGTCCCAGCTTCTGCCAACCTAGCAGTTGGGAAGCATGTAAAAATGCAAGAAGAAAAATAGGGACCACCTTGATGGGAAGGCAACAGCGTTCCATGCGGCTTCGGCATTGAGTCATGTCGGCCATATGACCCTGCAGACGTCTTTGGACAGCGCTGGCTCTTCGGCTTTGAAATGGAGATGAGCACCGTCCCCTAGAGACGGGAACAACTAGCACATATGTGTGAGGGGAACCTTTACCTTTCTCTTAGTTAGGATATTTAGCTTTATAAAATTCCATCCAAAAGTTTAAACTAGAATAAATAGGAGAGGAAATGGCTATGTGACACATGATGGAACTGGATCCAAAGCAGGCCCATTAAAATTGGTAGAAGCTAACCCTAATGAACTTCAATTCCATGAATGTCTATATGTTAAGTATAATAAGGTCTTGAAGCGATCAAAAATATTTACTGTTTGCAAAACATGGCAAAAGAAATGAAAGCAGTTACATAAGAGAACAGTATATGGTATTATTTTAGGTTTTGAAAATTTATTTCAGTTTTTTTAATCCTGCCTTTATTATTTTTATTCTCCATAACTCCAATAAAAAGAATCAGAGCTCTAATTACACAGGGAAGGAAATGAAATCAACCTACTTGATCTTTATCCTTTTATTCTAACAAAAACAGAAGATTGCAATTACTTAAAAACTATCTTCACTGTGGCTACTGCTCCACTCCAGAGTAAATTTAGTTATAAAGCCTTGCTGAACATTGTGAAAATAGTTTGTTATACTGGCAAAAGGAACAGCAATTCCCTAAATGAACAACTATGTATTACTTTGCCTTCAACAAAGAGGCAAACCTTTACCCTCTATGCTGAAGAAGAAGGGAAAATAGGTAAAATAGAGTTTTCCTTCCACCGATCCCTTGTGGAGGTGACTAGTAGAATATTTGTGGGAATTCTTATATTGTGTTCTTAACCTTCTTTCAAGTATGATAATAATCATAATTTTTATATTTAGAGTCATTTTTCCCCAGTCCCGGGGGGCGTACGGGGGGCGGACACAGGATTTACTGTTTATTGGAACTTGGGTTATAATACTATCATGGTTTTCTCAGCATTGTTCATGGGAAATTGTTCACAAAAGGAAGCTGTTTCGGTGTGACTCTCTGTCAACAAAGAAAAAATTAGGAAGGTGAAGTAAAAGAGAAGCAAGTTAAGAATACTGAACTGGGGAAGATACTGATATATTTTTAAAGATGTGCAAGAGGTTGCCATAGCAACAGCCAAACAGGAATTCCAGGATAGCTTTTTATATTCTTAACTATTATTATATCATTGTATTTTTATATCATAAATATGGATCCAAACTATTTCTGTCCCTGGGAAAACTCTTGAGAGCCAGTCTTATGAGAAAAAAAAAAATATTTTGGAGCTGTTATGAAAGAACCATCACGGATCTTATTGTTACCCACAGGAGGTTGCATTCCTTTCTTGATGCAATCAGTTCACACGTTCAGTGCAGAGAAAGAAAACCCAAGACTGATGCATTGGTGGGCTGATTCCCCCCCCCCCACTGCAAATATGGAACTAATTTTTTTGACAACTTTACCGTTAGTTACATAGGATCATTTGTTTAATGAGAACACGAAAATGTCCTTGGAAAAAGTGACTTACAATCCATCCCTGAAGTTTGTCCACCATTGCCCCATTTGCATGATTGCAATTTCGCCACTTGCCAATTGACTCAACATTTACTGAATGTTGGTTGCATCCAGGGGTGGGCTTCAAAAATTTTAGCAAGGGGTTCTCTGCCTGGTTGCTGGGTGGGCGTGGCCTAGTCAGCCTCCTGCACCATGGCACGGGGGCGTTTCTGCCCTCTCTGGGCTCCAGAGGTTTTCCTTGAGCCTCCGGGAGGGCAAAAATGGCCTCCCCAGACTCCGGAGACTCATTTTTCACCCTCCCCGAGCCTCCATGTGACCCCTGTACTTACCTGCATTCAAAAAGGGCTGCGTGGGGATGGGAGGGGTGGGCGGGACCAGCCAGGAGTGACAGAAACTTAGCTAGAGGTTCTCCGCAACCCCTGTGAACCCACAGCAGCCCACCCCTGGTTGTATCTTGTGGTCGCATCCTGCAGCCACAAGCAAAATCAGTTGGGGAAGCTGGGTTTGCTTAACCACTGCATCATTTATTTAACAGCCATGTGATGCACTGCCCAACCATTACGGTTTGTTTAAAGACCATAGTAAAAATGGTTATAAAATTGGGTCAGGTCATATGATGACTCACTTAACAACTGCATTTCTCAGCAACTGAAATTCCTGACAATTGTGGTCATAAGTCGAAGATTACCTGTGTACTGGATTCACTGTGTTTAAACACAGTTGAATCTTTAGAAGTCTTTAGCAGTGACATTTCCAGAAATTCTCCCAAGAATAGATCTTTAAGGGTCTAGGACAGTGATGGCGAACCTTTTTTGGCTTGTGTGCCATAAGTGGGGGGAGCACAGGGGGGGGGGTCATGTGCGGACGTGCCACACCCATAATGCAATGTGTAACCCCCACCAGTACGCATGTGTGCACTACAGGTGTTCCCCCCCATTTTTTGCATGCTTTTTTCACCCTCCCCAGGCTCCAGTGGCTTTATAGGAGCCTGGGGAGGGTGAAAACAGCATTCCCCGCCCCCCCGGAAGCCCTCTGGAGGCTTCAGGGACCTTCAGGAGGCTTCCCTGAACCCTCAGGAGCATTCAAAACAAGCAAACTGGAAGTCCATTCCCAAACTTCTGGTTTCCCCATAGGGCCGTTTTTTTTGCGCTCCGGAGGCTTCAGGGAAGCTCATGAAGCCTCCGGAGGGCCTCCGGGGTAGGGGGAGGCTCTTTTTGCCCTCCCCAGGCTCCTATAAAACCTCTGGCTTTATAAAAAGGTGAACTTAGCTGGCCAGCATGCGCATGCGCGCTGGCCAGCTGAGAGGGCAGCGCCTCGCGTGCCCCGACAAATGGCTCTGCGTGCCACCTGTGGCACATGTGCCATAGGTTCGCCATCACTGCTCTAGGACAAGGGTGTCAAACCTGCGGCCCACAGGCCAGATGCCTCGCACTCTGGCCACACCCACCCATTTTGGTGAAGGGGAAAAAGGTCACGATGTGTCAAGTGACAACAATGTGACAACATGAGTTTGACACCCATGGTCTAGGACAATTCACAACAGCCAGATTGGTGTAGATGGATTGGGTGGGGTAGGTCGGCATGACTTGGTGATTGCATCCATCCAAGCCCACCTAGCCACTCTGACAAAGTAAGACTCAGCCAGCTGCACCCATCCACCCACGTCCACCTAGCTGCTGTGACTTCTCCCATTCTGGATCTTTTAAGACTCTACCACAGGGCTGTCAAACTGATGGCGTCATTGATGGCAACACATGATGTATTGGGATTTCCCCCCTTTTTGCTAAACCAGGCATAGACGTAGGCGTGGGCGTGGCCAGTTCATGACGCATCCAGTCCATGGGCCACGAGTTTGACAGCCCTGCTCTACCACAAATAAAGGGAGAAAATCTGCCCACTGGTAGTTATAAGATAAGCCTTGGATCACAGCCTTCTTGCTTCATAACCTGACTTATACAATGTCTACATGTAGCTTTTCCAGGGGTGAAATTCAGCAGGTTTTGACAGGTTCGGGAGAACCGGTAGCAGAAATTTTGTGTAGTTTGGAGAACCGGCAAATGCCACCTCTGGCTGGCCCCAGAGTGGGGAGGGAATGGGGATTTTGCAATATCCTTCCCCCAGGAGTGGAGAGGATGGGATTTGGTGGAATGGAAATTTTGCAGTATCCTTCCCCTGCCACGCCCACCAAGCCACGCCCACAGAACCAGTGGTAAAAAAAGTTGAAATTCCACCACTGAGCTGTTCCCTCCGGTGACTTACCGTTATGCCATTGCTTTTCGTTTTGACAAGTCTTAAGAATGCCGCGCACTGAATAATCACAGTTCTTCGCTTCATACAGTTAGTTAAGATACATAGCATAAACAAACATCAGAGCAAAGTCATCAGGGGAGATGGGATTCCGAATAGCAGTGTTTTACCTCTGGCTCCTCGTAGACTTCAGGGTCCCTCTGAGGGCTTATGAATGGGAAGAGGCAAAGCCTATCTCCTTTCCTCAGGTGGTACTCTCTGCCAGCTGCCAGCCTCAGGGCCATGTCCTGAAGGACCTCTCGGCTGATAAACGGCGCGGCTGACAAACGCAGGCTTTCATTGAAGGCACTGTCTGCACAAAACAGAAAACCCACAGGGAAAATTATGGCACCCAAAATAGCACAGGAGCAAAAGTGCGGATAGCCTGTCATGACATCAATGTGCAGAGAAGATGATAGCTCAATTTATAGCACCCAAACTCCCATCTTGTCAAATCCTTTAGAAACAAGACCAGCAATAAAGGATGGATAATAGGAAGTCCTGTTCTAACATTGGGGTCCTAAGAAAACCAGCCGGAATATAATTCCATTAGATCGCTGCTTCTTACTACCAGCTAGCCTTGTCTTAGGTTCGAAAGCCGGCTGAGTGACTTCTCTCTCAGCCAACCTACCTCATAGGGTTGTTGTTTTGGGGGGGGAAATAGGAGGAGGAAGCAGTGCTAGATAGGTTTGTTGCCTTATTTATAAAAATAATAAAAGTGGGATGAAAAAAAGATCTATGAATAAATAGCGTTTGCACACTGCATCCAGTTTATTGTCGGAGGGGGGGGGCGGTTTGCCCTTCTTTTCTGGTGGCTTAGAACCCAGGGTGAAATCCTCCCAGTTCGGTTGAACCGAAAGGGACGATTGTCTTTGGTTCTGCAAACTGGTAGTAAAAAAAAAAGCTCCCGAGAATCGCACAGCTCAGCTGTGAGCTGCATGATCATTGGAAGCTTTCCTACCGCTTTTTAAAGCATTTTTTTCCTACATTTTTGGGGAAAAAATGGTTTAAAAACAGCTTCCGACGATCGCGCGGCTCACAGCTGAGCTGCGCGACTGTTCGAAGCGATTTTTAAAGATTTTTAAAGCATTTTTTCCCTGCCAGTTTGCCCAGACAGGAGGGGAAAATGATTTAAAAAGCTTAAAAAAAAAAAAAGCTGAAAGGGAAGAAAAAAGTTGCCCACGCCCACCCAGTCACATGACACACACACCCCACCAAGCCACGCCCACAGAACTGGTGGTGGTGCGGAATCAGATTTCACCACGGCATTGAACATCATGGAAACTTAGTCAACTGTAACTTATTCAAGTACAGTTGAAAAACTTTGCATAATATGTAAAAGTGTTAATGCTTGTTTTATACATTTCCTTTATGCAATCCCCAGAGTGTAATCGGACCATATTATCTGGAAACAGTGTAATATTGTAATACTGCAGTAGAGAAGAATGAACATAGGGAGGGGGAGAAAACCTTTCTATACAAAGCGAACCAGTGGAGGACAAAGACAATGCTACAATTTCTTTTACCCGTTCAACTACTTTTTTGGGTTGGAATTTTCCCGTGGAGAAAGGGCAGTTTCCAATCATACAGTTCAGTTGTGTTGAAGCAGTTACCTTCACCATGTGATGTTATGTGATGATATGTGTTTGCATGAGGGGAGTAACACATTTTTCTATATACCTATGGCTGAGACTAATACTGTATTAAGATGCTGACATCCTGGAACTTACTTTAGCCTTGATTTTAATAGGATTATTGGTGATTTCTTTTTGTATTTATCAAGGGGTTTTTGCGAGGCATATGCTGATCTTTAGCAGGAAGGGTAGAATTAAAATGCTTTATTGCTAGTTTTAACAGCAGTTCTGAATACAGATCATCTGCATTTTCTTAAAGGAGACGTGACTGGGGCAAAGAGATTGTAGGAATCTAAGAGTTAAATGTCATGATTTAAAATTACAATTCTGTCTTCTACTGAAAGGTCGCTATGTCCTTTCAGAGGTGCCCTTACTACATTTTGAAAGTACTTTTTGCAAATTTCATACCAGGGATGGGATGAGATGAAATGTGAGAAAGAGGGCACAGTGGTAGCAGACGACCTTGAAAGTTAGATGAAACATACTGAACATTTTCCATTTAACCTGAGAGCAGGAGATACAGCTTTTGACACTGCCAGACATTGATTGCTGATTAAGTATATGCCATCATACAATCATATGCATAAACTCCAATAGGCCCTGCAGCCCAATCCTCAACAGACCAGATTATAGTTAAGGTATTTCTCTTTAATCAACATCTGCAACTTTGCCTTGTTGATTAGCTCAATTTATAACCCTTCTCTGGGGTTCCCGACACTTGAATTAATAGCTAGTTCATTGTTAACAGCCACTACTAAAGGTGCAGGAATAACCACAAACAGGATAAGAGAATTCTTTTTTTTTAAATTAAACATTGGCTACTAAAAAGATTGTTGGGGTGCCTGGTTTATACAGCTGTTCTGACCTAGGCTTCACAAAATCATGGAGCAAACTCCTTACAAAAGGACAAAAGCCCTTTTTATTAAACTAGTGTGAATTCCTCTCATTCACATCCAGCAAAATCCCACAAACAGTCTTTCAAGGGTGAATTTACAACTACCGCAGGGGTGAGTTCTGGCCGGCACTACTGCTGGTTCGCTCGTGTGTGTGCATGAGCAGTGCAATTTGAAATTGTTCTGTGCATGCGCAGAACTGAAAAACAAGATGCCGATGCTGATGGTGCCGACCGGGGAGCCGGTTCCAGCGACCCAGGCTGCCAAACCAGGACCGGTTCGGCTGAATCGGTCCAAACCGGTAGGTACCCACCACTGAACTACAAACCTTATCAGGCTTGGAGAGCTGCCAATCCAATATCTTCCAAACGCAATGCTGTACCAGAAAATACTTGGCAAGGAGTCTCTGAGTGTCGCAAACAAATCTTCAGACAAATTAAATGAACAAATTGTCTCCTGCAAACTCTACTCCCCT